>NC_052337.1:15221090-15288590 GCF_016432855.1 Salvelinus namaycush | reverse complement strand
GGTTAGGACCTGCACCGGTTCCTGTGTGAGGTAGGGTCATACTCTATGGATGTTGTAGAGAATAAACCTGCAGGAGCGAGTCACTGATTTGATGTTTGGTGAGAATGACAGGCTGTTATCCAGGGTCACGCCAAGGTTCTTTGCACTCTAGAAGGCGGACACGTGGAGTTGTCAACTGTGATGGGGAGGTATTGGAGCGGGCAAGCCTTTCCTGGTAGGAAGAGCAGCTCCGTTTTGTTGAGGTTGAGCTTGAGGGTCGACATCCAAGCTGAGATATCTGCCAGGCACGCACAGAGGCGTGACTCCACCTGGGTGTCCGAAGGGGGGAAGGAGTAGTTTATTTTTATCAGTATAGCAAAGATAGGAGAGGATATGACAGAGCCAAGTGACTTGTGTATAGAAAGAAGACAAAGAGAGCCTAGAACCAAGCCTTGGGGGACACCAGTAGTGAGAGTACGTGGTGCAGACACAGGCCCTCTCCACATCACCTGGTAGGAGCGGCCTGCCATGTAGGATGCAATCCAAGAGTGTGCAGAGCCTGAAACTCCGATCCCTTAGAGGGTGGAGAGGAGGATCTGATGTTTCACGTGTCGAAAGCAGCGGATAGATCTAGGAGGATGAAAACAAAGAAGAGAGAGTCAGCTTTGGCAGTGTGGAGAGCCTCCGTGACACAGATAAGAGCATTGAGTGAAATGTCTTGAAGCCTGACTGATTAGGGTCAAGAAGATCGTTCTGAGAGAGATAGCGAAAGAGTTGATTAGAAACAGCACGCTCAAGTGTTTTGTAAAGAAAAAAACAAAGGGATACCGGTCTGTAGTTTTTGACATTAGAGGAGTCAGGTGTTGGTTTCTTTTGAGAGGAGCAACTCAGGCCATTTTGAAGTCAGAGGGGACATGGCCGGTGGTCAGGGATGAGTTGATGAGGGAAGTGAAGATTGGGAGAAGGTCTCCAGAGATGGTCTGAAGAAGGGAGGAGGGAATGGTGTCCAGTGGGCAGGTTGTTGGGCAGCTGGACCTCACTAGTCACAAGATCTAATCTGGAGAGGGCAGAAAGAGGTCAAGGCGTAGGGTAGTGCTGTGTGAATGGGACCAGTGAACTCAATTGGCCGAGTAAATGAGAAGCGGATGTTGTCAAGCTTCTTTTCAAAGTGGTTTACAAAGTTGTCTGCAGAGAGGGAGGGAAGTGGTGGAGGATTAAGAAGGGAGGAAAAGGTGGAAAAGAGTTTCCTGGGATTAGAGGCAGAAGCTTGAAATTTAGAGTGATAGAAAGTGGCTTTAGCATTGGATACAGAGGAAAGAAGATAGAGAGGAGGGAGTGAAAGGATGATATGCCCTCCGGAAGTTTAGTTGTCCTCCATTTACGCTCAGCTGCCTGCAGCTCTGTTCTGTAAGTTCGCAATGAGTCACTCGGCCACAGAGCAGGAAGGGAGGGCCGGGCCATGCGGGAGGAAAGGGGACAGTCCGAGTCATAGAATGCGGGGTTGAAGGTGCAGAATCAGGAGACAGGAGGGAGAAGGGAGAAGGATTGAGCCGAAGGGAGTGATGTTAGGATAGAAGAGGCAAGTGTAGTGAGAGAGAGACAAAGATTTTCGACAGCGCATGACTATCTGGGTAGGGGCTGAGTGGCTATGGTTAGAGTAAAGGGAGACAGAAAAGGGAACAAAGTAGGGATCAGAGACCTGGAGGGGGGTTGCAGGGAGATTAGTAGGCAAACAGCCTCTGATCAAGATGACATCAAGCATATTGCCTGCCTTGTGAGTGGGAGGGGACTGGGAAAGGATGAGGTCAAAAGTGTCAAGGAGGGGAAAGAGAGTGTTGGAGAGAAATGAGTCGAAGGCAGGCATCGGGAGGTTGAAGTTGCCAAGTACGAAGAGCGGTGAGGCATCGTCAGGAAATGAGTTTAACAAGGTGTCAAGATTATTGAGGAACTCTCTAAGGGAACCTGGTGGGCGATTGATGACAACAATGTTAACTTGAGTGGACAAGTGACAGTGACAGCATGGAATTCAAAGGAGGAAATGAACAGGTGAGAGAGGGAGAAAAGAGTGTGCCACCACTGCAATGACAAGATGCTCTTGGACTATAAGAGAAAAAATGTAGTCAGTTGAAGAGAAAGTAGAAGTGGAGTAGAAGTGTTCTCTGGGGTGATCCATGTCTCTGTTAGGTGCCAAAAAGTCAAGGGACTGAATGGCAGCATAGGCTGTTCTGCAGTTCCAAAAGCTGCCAGAGGCCAGGAGTTTTACATGGTTTGTATGGTTTGGGTAAACTAAATTAGAAGGTTTGCAGCCAAGGATTGGGGAGCATCTGTAAAGCCTTAAGGGAGAGGAGCGAACAGGTATGGAAAACGCACACATAGTTGTCAAAGCTACAAAAGAGCAAAATGGGATCTGAAAAGAACTAGGTAAGATGCTCAAATGAAAGAGTGGTGTGGTGTGGAGCCTTCCTCTCTTTCCTTCCTGGAATAACTGCAGAGCAACTCAGCAGAACCGTCTTTGTTTAGGCGATGGTCTTAGTTTTGATGACGAGACCGCCACTGACAAGACCACCACTTACAGCTGCCGCTGAGAAAACAGGGGAGACTGAAGTTCTAATACTAATTGCTAATTGCTGATTGCCTGGGAGAAGAGAAACCACTCCCCCTCCAATACAGCCACTGCTTACAAAAACAACAGTCACAAATTAACCTACCCCTTAACTTCTTGAGAGCTAGGGGCCAGATTTTTTTTATTTTTTTTGAATAAAGTTCCCAAGGTAAACGGACTATTTCTCAGGCCCAGATCGTAGAATATGCATATAATTTACAGATTAGGATAGTAAACACTCCAAAGTTTCCAAAACTGTGAAAATATTGTCTGTGAGTATAACACAACTGATTTTGTTATACTCTGACACGATAGGTGGATTAACAACATGCTAAGCTGTGTTTTGGTATATTTCACTTGTGATTATATGATTATAAATATTTTTAGTATTATTTTTAAATCTGATACTTTTTGGAATTATCTTCTGCCTTTCAGGACCGGAACGAGCATGTGGTTTTCTGACCATAACGCGCAAAAACTAATATTTATCGAACAAAAAGAACATTTATTGTGTAACTGGGAGTCTCGTGAGTGCAAACATCCGAAGATTATCAAAGGTAAGCGATTAATTGTATTGCTTTTCTGACTTTCGTGACCAAGCTAATTTAAGGCTAGCTGTTCTAGCATTGATTGATACACTCACAAACGCTTGGATTGCTTTCGCTGTAAAGCATATTTTCAAAATCTGACACGATAGGTGGATTAACAACAAGCTAAGCTGTGTGTTGGTATATTTCACTTGTGATTCCATGATTATAAATATGTTTTGTATTATTTTTGAAATTGGCGCTCTGCAATTCAGTGGTTGTTTAGGAAAATGATCGGGATCTGTGCGCCAAGAAGTTAATCCTGGTTGATGTGTCAACAATCATCTGCAAGTTATGAGTAGTCAGCAGTTCACATACAGAGTAGGCTACTGGGAAGATGGGCAGCACTTAAAGTACAGTAGATGGGCATAGCTAGAAAAAAGACAATACTAGACAACTACAGATTAAGATAAAAATTATACTTATCAATCCTGGAGATATTGTTGTGGAAATTCTACACATGTTGTGGAAATGACCACCAGGGACACCTGAAGTCAATCTTAAATGAATCATTGTTTATTAACCTGTTTGGGCTGCAGGGGCAGTATTGAGTAGCCAGATAAAAGGTGCCCATTTCAAACGGCCTCGTACTCAATTCTTGCTCGTACAATATGCATATTATTATTACTATTGGATAGAAAACACTCTCTAGTTTCTAAAACTGTTTGAATTATATCTGTGAGTAAAACATAACTCATTTTGCAGCAAACTTCCTGACAGGAAGTGGAAAGTCTGAAATTGAGGCTCTGTTCTAGGGGCTGCCTATTAAAGTCCTTGTTATTTATTAGTTTAGATGCACTTCATACGTCTTCCACTAGATGTCGACAAGGAGTGAGAGAAGAAATGGACTGTGTAACTTGATCTGGACTCGAATTACAGCTCCTGGAATGACGTGTCCCCCATTTCCTGTTTTCAGGAAGGCGCGAAGAGGGACCTGGATTTGCCTTTTGAAAAGCTGTCGTTATAGGCGACTACTATCTCCGGCTTTGATTTTATTTGATACATGTGACCATATCATCGTAAAGTATGTTTTTTCAATATAGTTTAATCAGATTATTGAAATTTTTTCGGGAGTTTTGCCGTGTTCCGTTCTCTTCCGTTTGTTGACATGGAGAGATTCATGCCACTTGGCTAGTGCGCTTGCTAAATCGAGAGGGAAAGAGGCCGTTCTAAATCCAAACAACGATTGTTCTTGACAAAGGACACCTTGTACAACATTCTGATGGAAGATCAGCAAAAGTAGGAAACATTTTATGATGCTATTTCATATATCTGTCGTACATGTGAACTAGTCGTCGGCGCCCAGCTTTTGGGTACTCTAGCTATACCGAAGCTGTATGTCGAAATTAAGTTATTTTTTAGAATTCTAACACGGCGATTGCATTAAGAACTAGTGGATCTATCATTTCCTATACAACATGTATTTTTTAGTTATGTTTATGAATAGCTATTTGGTCAGAATATGTGTGTCAGAAAAAGTGTCAGAAAAAAATCCGGACGTTGTGGGAAAAAGTAGCTAAGTTAGCACAATGTATAACCATTGATTTCAGCTCTAAATATGCACATTTTCGAACAAAACATAAGTGTATGTATAACCTGATGTTATAGGACTGTCATCTGATGAAGAATATCAAGGTTAGTCAAAAATTATATATCTTTTACTGGTTTGTTACGATCGCTAACTTTTACTGCTGGGAAATGGCTTGTGTTTTTGGCTATTGTGGTAAGCTAATATAACGCTATATTGTGTTTTCGCTGTAAAACACTTAATAAATCGGAAATATTGGCTGGAATCACAAGATGCCTGTCTTTCATTTGCTGTACACTATGTATTTTTCAGAAATTTTTTATGATGAGTATTTAGGTATTTGGCGTTGGTGTCTGTAATTATTCTGTCTGCTTTCGGTGCAATTTCTGATTGTAGCTGCAATGTAAACTATGATTTATACCTGAAATATGCACATTTTTCGAACAAAACATAGATTTATTGAATAACATGTTATAAGACTGTCATCTGATGAAGTTGTTTGTTGGTTAGTTTGGTTGGTTCTTGGTTAGTTAGGTTGGCTTTGTGCATGCTACCTGTGCTGTGAAAAATGTCTGTCCTTTTTTGTATTTGGTGGTGAGCTAACATAAATATACGTGCTGTTTTCGCTGTAAAACATTTAAAAAATCGGACATGTTGGCTGGATTCACAAGATGTGTACCTTTCATTTGCTGTATTGGACTTGTTAATGTGTGAAAGTTAAATATTTAAAAAAAATATCTTTTGAATTTCGCGCCCTGCACTTGAGCTGGCTGTTGTCATATTGTGGGCGGCCTCGGGCTGCAGCCATAAGAAGTTAACAGTTACCTGGAGGGGTTCCAACAAACTTGATGCACTCCTGTCTGTCAGGAGCTCTCTCGGGGCAGTCCTGTTAGATCTCTTATGTACTGCTTACACAGAGGTTGCTGCTTACATAGGGTTGGTTCTGGCATGTGTCCGGCACTGTCTCCTATCTTAACCTTTTGTCAATAGGGGGAGCAGTTAGCATTTATTTTTTCTGGGTGTTGCCAAATTAAACTGCCTCGTACTCAATTCTTGCTCGTACAATATGCATATTATTAATTCTATTGGATAGAAAACACTCTCTAGTTTCATAAACCGTTGGAATTATGTCTGTGGGTGACCCAGAACTCTTTCTACAGCGAAATCCATGACAGGTACTGCGAAGGTCTGAGAGCGAAGCTCTGGTCTCAGATCAGTTTTAAAGGTCTGTGTGTATCCTATGGAACGACATGAACTGCACCCGCCTTCCCCTGGATGTCAGTAACCAATGAGAAGTGGAATGGGCTTTATACGTAGCTCTCAGAGGTTATAAAAGGCCAAGGAGTGAGGTGCGCCTTCTTTTCGACGCTGACCATTACGCAGAAAGGGACCTCAGGATGCCATTTTCAAACGCTCAGTTATCAACGTTAGATGTATCCGTCTGTAATTTAATTCGATATAGGTGTTAGAAACATCATAACGAAGTTATTTTAAACCGAGTTATATCAGATTATGCGAGTATATTGCTATTTTTCGGAATTTCCTCAGTATTGCGTCTTGAGGATTTGGACACGTTGGGGCAAAATAGCTATTGTTAGCTATTGTTAGCTGCTATATCAGAAGTTGAATGCAACGTTTTACAACCAAGCAACGATTCTTTTGGACAAAGGACCACTTGGCCAAGATTCTGATGGAAGCTCGTCGAAAAGTAAGAGCTATTTATGATGTTATTCCGTTTTTATGTGGAAAAATGTAAACTCAATAATGGCGATTAGTGACGCCATTATTGCGGCACTAGTCTGGCTGTAACGCACACTGTATGTCTAGTAACGTTAATTTTAAAAATCTAACTCAGCGGTTGCATTAATAACTAATGCATCTTTCATTTCATGTCCAACCTGTATTTTTTTTGTCAAGTTTATGAATAGTTTTCGATAAAAATAGTTGTATTTTCAAAATGGCGCCGGGCAGATTGCTTGAGTAGTTGGACACTATTTCCATTGTGTAAGCACGATTTGTGCCGCTAAATATGCACATTTTCGATCAAACTCTATATGGATTGTGTAATATGATGTTACAGGAGTGTCATCGGAAGAATTCTGAGAAGGTTAGTGAAAAAATTAATGTATTTTGGTGATGATAACGCTATAGCTAATTTTGCCTTGAATCAATGCTCGGGTAACGTTTGCAAATGTGGTATGCTAATATAACGATTTATTGTGTTTTCGCTGTAAGACACTTTGAAAATCTGAAATATTGTCTGAATTCACAAGATCTGTGTCTATCCATTGCTGTGAGCTGTGTATTTTTAAGAAATGTTTTATGATGAGTAAATTGGTAATACACGTTGCTCTATGTAGTAATTCTAGTCGCTTTGGGGAGATTTGTGATGGTGGCTGCAATTGCAAACTATGATTTATACCTGAAATATGCACATTTTTCTAACAAAACCTATGCTATACAATAAATATGTTATCAGACTGTCATCTGATGAGGTTTTTTCTTGGTTAGTGGCTATCAATATCTTTATTTGGCCGAATTGGTGATAGCACCTGATGGAGTAAGAAACTGATGGAGTTAGAAAAGTGGTGTCTTTTGCTAACGGGGTTAGCTAATAGATTTACATATTTTGTCTTCCCTGTAAAACATTTTAAAAATCTGAAATGGTGGCTTTATTCACAAGATCTGTATCTTTCATTTGGTGTCTTGGACTTGTGATTTAATGATATTTAGATGCTACTATTTAATTGTGACGCTATGCTAGCGATGCTAATCAGTGTGGGGGGGGTGGGGGGTGATCCCGGATCCGGGTTTCTGAGGCGGTAAAAGTTAACTTATAGAACATATTCTGGGCGTTCTGCCAGATGGTCCTAAGGAGAGGATCATGTCGCCCCCGCTCTTATCTTTACCAAGCACAGGCAGGAACCAAGGATTATTTATGACACGAAAGACAAGATTAACATTTTCAAGGCTGTCTCTTCACATGATCCAATTGTCCATCACATTCCCTCCTCTTATCAGTCAATCTGTGATAATTATCATTACATTTTAATGTAAGGATTTAGATTTTAGCTTCTATCAAAAGGAGGTTCTATGAAAATACATCATAAAATAAAATAAATCATAATAAAGGTTATACTTCTATTAACAGGAGTGAATCTAATTTCATTCATGATCATCATAATAAAGCTAAAATCTACAATCAAAGTAGCAAATAAACAAAATCAATGCATAAAACACTAGACACTTGCTAGTGTTCCGATTTCAGTAATCAGATTTTCCCAAGCAGATGAATTGCTCACCTGAACCACCACCATCCTTTCCAGTCATTAATGTCTTGTCAATTGTCCTACCAGTACACCAGCAGCATAAGAAAAGTTTGGACGGGATTTCTTTCCATGCTCACTCCACGCGGACTCATGTCGCACTCCTAAGAGAAAAGTCAGTTGAAAGCATCGACTGGATGCTATGTAAAGGTTGCTGGTTCGGACTCAGGTCTCACGGTAGAAGTGGTGAAGGACCATAGTGAACGCCATTGTCGCCATTACTTCAACCGGTTAGAGGGGGTGAGGCTCACACTGTTCTCTGCCGAATTATCCCTTTCATGCATCTAGGTACCATCTGTGGTCACCTTTGCCATAACCTTGAGAGAGAGAGGACAGACAAGAACAACAGTTTAGTTTATGGCATTTCTGATTCAGGAAATACAGACAAATTATTTACAGTATGACACATTATTACTACTACCAATATGCTTAATACAAATGTCAAAGAGAATAACAACTGTCACGCCCTGACCTTAGTTCCTTGTTTATGTCTCTATTTTTGTTTAGTCAGGGCGTGAGTTGGGGTGGGCATTCTATGTTTTGTTCTATGTTTTGTATTTCTAGGTGTTTGGCCTGGTATGGTTCCCAATCAGAGACAGCTGTCAATCGTTGTCTCTGATTGAGAACCATACTTAGGTAGCCTGTTCCCACCTGTGTTTGTGGGTAGTTGTTTTCTGTTTTGTGTATTGCACCTTGCAGAACTGTTTGTTTGTCGTTTTATTGTTTTTGTTCATGTGTTCGTATTTATTAAAAGTATTATGAATACTTACCACGCTGCACCTTGGTCCTCTTCTCCTTCTCCCGACGACGTTCGTTACAACAACACACACCTGAAACCATTTTTTTTCAAATTAAGGGAACCTGGTCTATAAGAGATGGTGAACTGAAAGCTGGTGAAAAACATGGCCCACATTGCCTGACGAGGATTCAGTCTCCTCGCTGCCCGGATGTACTCCAGATTACGGTGGTCAGTCCAGATGAGAAAAGGGTGTTTAGCTCCCTCAAGCCAAAGTCTCCACACCTTCAGAGATTTTACCACAGCCAGCAACTCCCGGTCCCCCACGTCATAGTTTCGCTCCGCCGGACTGAGCTTCCTGGGAAAAAAAGCGCAGGGGCGAAGCTTCGGTGGCGTGCTCAAGCGCTGTGATAGCACGGCTCCAACCCCAGCCTCTCCAACCCCAACCCCCACCTCCGCTATGAATGCCAAAGAGGGGTCCGGATGAGCCAATATGGGAGCATCGGTAAACAACACCTTCAGACGACTAAAAGCTCTGCCCGCCTCCGCTGACCACCGCAAACGCACCGCCCCCCTCAGCAGTGAGGTAATGGGAGCAGCCACCTGGCCAAAACCCCGGATAAACCTCCGGTAGTAATTGGCAAACCCTAAGAACCGCTGCACCTTCTTTACAGTGGTCGGAGTCGGCCAATTACGCATGGCTGCAACGCGGTCACACTCCATCACCACCCCAGATGTGGAAATGCGATACCCCAGGAAAGAGACGGCTTGTTTGGAGAACACACATTTCTCAGCATTGACGTACAGGTCATGCTTCAGCAGTCGCCCAATTACCCTGCGCACCAGCGACACATGCGTTTGACGGAATAAATCAGAATGTCATCGATGTAAACCACCACACCCTGCCCGTGCAGGTCCCTGAGAATCTCGTCTACGAAGGATTGAAAGACGGCTGGAGCATTCTTCAACCCACACGGCATGACGAGGTACTTATAGTGGCCAGATGTGGTACTAAACGCGGTCTTCCACTCATCTCCCTCCCCGATACGCACCAAGTTATACGAGGTCCAGTTTTGTGAAAAAGCTCGCTCCGTGAAATGATTCCACCGTCGTAGCGATGAGAGGTAGCGGGTAGCTAAACCCCACTGTGATGGAATTTAGATCTCTATAATCAATGCACGGATGCAGACCTCCCTCCTTCTTCTTCACAACAAAGAAACCCGAGGAGACGGGTGACGTGGAGGGCCGAATGTACCCCTGTCCCAGAGATTTAATGACATATGTCTCCATAGCCACTGTCTCTTCCTGTGACAGCGGGTACACGTGACTCCTGGGAAGTGCGGCGTTTACCTGGAGGTTTATCGTGCAATCCCCTCGTCGATGAGATGGTAATTGGGTCGCCCTCTTTTTATAGAAAGCGATAGCCAAATCGGCATATTCTGAGGGAATGCGCACAGTGGAAACCTGGTCTGGACTCGTCAATGCACCGATGGAAACTCCTATACACCTACTTGAACACTCCTCTGACCACCCCTTTAGAGCCCCCTGTCTCCATGAAATCCTAGGATTGTGAATGGCCAGCCAGGGAATCCCCAGCACCACTGGAAACGCAGGAGAATCAATGAGGAAGAGACTAATCCGCTCCTTATGACCCCCCTGCGTTACCATGTCCAGTGGAACCGTGGCCTCCCTGACCAGCCCTGACCCTAACGGTCAACTATCTAGGGAGTGCACGGTGAAAGGTTGGCCTTTCTGCACCAACGGAATCCCTAACCTATCAGCGAACCCGTGGTCCATAAAACTCCCAGCTACACCTGAATCGACTAGCGCCTTATGCTGGAACGAAAGGGAAAACTCAGGAAAATAAATTAGTACAAACATATGACCAACAGAGAGCTCTGGGTGAGTCTGGTGCTGACTCACCTGGGGTGTCTGAGCAGTGCTCTGCCTGCCCTCTCGACTCCCAGACGAGCTCCTCCAGCACCGGTCGGCAGTGTGCCCTCTCCGACCACAACTGGTGCAGGAGGAGACTTCTCCTCCGGTTCCCCTAGATGCAGCACCCCCTAACTCCATGGGTGTTGGAGTGGGAGTGCTGGGAGGTGGAACAAGCAGGACCCGCTCTGGACGCCCGCGAGCAGCTAGCAGGTTGTCCAGTCGGATTGACATATTGATGAGGTCGTCTAGGGTGAGAGTAGCGTCCCGGCAAGCTAGCTCCCTGCGGACGTCCTCCCGGAGGCTACACCGGTAGTGGTCCATCAGGGCCCTGTCGTTCCACCCCGCTCCAGCGGCCAGGTTCCGAAACTGCAGCGCGAAGTCCTGCGCGCTCCTCGTCTCCTGCCTAAGGTGGAACAGGTGCGGGCTTCTGTCACGGATCGCTAGGAGTGGTGGGTGGGGAGTCAGGCGTAGAGAGCAGTGCTTTCAATGAATACGTTTATTTCAGCTGGGTCCAGCCAACAACCAGGCAAAATGACCAATAAACCGAATAGTCCCTCAACCAGGGAAAATAACGGACAGCCAACACGTAAAAGCAAAAAAACAATAATACACCACTGACATAAAGGATAAGCCCGCACAACAGCAGGCGGGACCTGGGAGTTTAAATAGCCCCTAATTAACAACAAATAAGATACAGGTGAAAACAATCAAGACAAAACCAACAGAAAAAGGAATCGGTGGCAGCTAGTAGACCGGTGACGACGAGCGCCGAGCGCCGCCCAAACAGGGAGAGGAGCCACCTTCGGTGGAAGTCGTTACACCGCCATGTTGTGGAGTCAACAAAGTCAGAAATAGCATTATAAATATTCACTTACCTTTGATGATCTTCATCAGAATGCACTCCCAGGAATCCCAATTCCACAATAAATGTTTGATTTGTTCGATAAAGTCCATCATTTATGTCCAAACACCTCCTTTTGTTCGCGCGTTTAGTACACAATCCAAACTGACGACACGCTGGCAGGTCCAGGCGAAAGTTCAGACAAAAAGTCATATTACAGTTCGTAGAAACATGTCAAACTAAGTATAGAATCAATCTTTAGGATGTTTTTATCATAATCTTCAATAATGTTCCAACCGGAGAATTCCTTTGTCTTCAGAAATGCAATGGAACGCAAGCTACCTCTCATGTGAATGCGCCTGACCAGCTCGTGGCACTCTGCCAGAACTCTGACTCAATCCCCTCTCATTCCCCCCTTTATAGTAAAAGCATCAAACAAGGTTCTAAAGACTGTTGACATCTAGTGGAAGCCTCAGGAAGTGCAACATGACCCCATTTACACTGTATCTTGGATAGGCAAAGAGTTGAAACACTACAAACCTCAGATTTCCCACTTCCTGGTTGGATTTGTTCTCAGGTTTTTGCCTGCCATATGAGTTCTGTTATACTCACAGACATCATTCAAACAGTTTTAGAAACTTCAGAGTGTTGTATATCCAACTCTACTAATTATATGCATATTCTAGCTTTTAGGACTGAGTAGCAGGCAGTTTACTCTGGGCACCTTTTTATCCAAGCTACTCAATACTGCCCCCCTGTCCCAAAGAAGTTAATTGGCAGCTTCATTAAATAGTAACCGCAAAACACCAGTTTCAACGTCAACAGTGAAGAGGCAACTCTGGGATGCTGGCCTTCTAGGCAGAGTTGCAAAGAAAAAGCCATATCTCCGGCTGGCCAATAAAAATAAAAGATTAAGATGGGCAAAAGAACACAGACACTGGACAGAGGAAGATTGGAAAAAAGTGTTATGGACAGACAAATCTAAGTTTGAGGTGTTTGGATCACAAAGGAGAACATTCGTGAGATGCAGAAAAAATTAAAAGATGCGGGAGGAGTACTTGACGCCATCTGTCAAGTTTGGTGGAGGCAATGTGATGGTCTGGGGGTGCTTTGGGTTGATAAAGTGGGAGATTTTTACAGGGTAAAAATGGATCTTGAAGAAGGAAGGCTATCACTCCATTTTGCAATGCCATGCCATACCCTATGGACAGCACTTAATTGGAGCCAATTTCCTCCTACAACAGAACAATGACCCAAAGCACAGCTCCAAACTATGCAAGAACGATTTAGGGAAGAAGCAGTCAGCAGGTATTCTGTCTTTAATGGAGTGGCCAGCAGAGTCACCGGATCTCAACCCTATTGAGCTGTTGTGGGAACAGCTTGACCGTATGGTAAGTAAGAAGTGCCCATCAAGCCAATCCAACTTGTGGGAGGTGCTTCAGGATGCATGGGGTGAAATCTCTTCAGATTACCTCAACAAATTGACAACTAGAATGCCAAAGGTCTGCAAGTCTGTAATTGCTGCAAATTGAGGATTCTTTGACAAAAGCAAAGTTTGAAGGACACAATTATTATTTAAATGAAAAATCATTATTTAAAACCTTGTCAACGTCTTGACTATATTTCCTATTCATTTTGCAACTCATTTCATGTATGTTTTTAAGTAACCCCAAACTTTTGAACGGTAGTGTATTCAGTGCAATTAGGGGTACATAAATTAAATTACTTACGTTGTGTTTGCCAATGCCCCTAAGATCATGTACATTTGATGCAGCATTATGACAACTCATTGTTACAATGGTAGGGATTAACTGAGCTGGTCTTGGATCATTTACCAGTCATTGCTTCAATGCAGCCTTTAAATGCGAGTCCAGGAGCAAAGATGATTTGGATGGACTCCGTCATTCCTGTAGAGAATCTTCTGTTTCCAGAAGGTGTCAAAGTTATCAATAAAAGTGACTCCAGCAGAGCTAGTCTTTTAGCCAGATGTGTAATGCCTGCAGTCTGCTGGATCTTTCACACCCGCGGCTCAATGATGGTACTGGAGCTGAAATTATTTTAATGCTTTTAATGCTAAAATCAGTTCTTTAAAATCAATTTTCAAATGTTCCGAGCTAGCCCTCCTGATGTCGTTTGTACCCACATGGACTACGACAGAGTCAGATCCCGGCATCTGTGGTAGAACAGTCGGAAACAGCCTTGTTATGTCCTGTACTCATGCTCCTGGGTAGCACAGGGTTTTTGCCTTGGGGACCGAGATGTTTCTCACCATAGAGCTTCCAGATACGATTTTGATTAGGAAGCCACCAAGGACAAAGGCGCCGGAACCTCTGGATCCAGGGCGGCAAAGCTGTTTCTGGTCTGTGTCAGTTACGGGCTCAACATCTCCATTGAGAACCCCGTTGCCAGAGGATGCCTTCTTCGACTTCCACGGTGAGTGACGTACCTCCATGGCTGGTTGGTTGGGTTGAGAACAGCTCCGTTCTCCATGGAAGGGGGAGACACCTTCGGGGATGGAACCCTGCCTAGAACTGGCCAGTTGGCTGTGGAGAGCCAACACGGCGGTGAAACTTACACCAGACCAGAGCGGCATCAGGCTACCGGTGTAGAAGAAAAAAAATAGCTGGGTGTGGGTTCCCCAGTAGCTTATGTAGGTTGTCTACTTGCTTGCTAAGAGTAGCTACTTCGCTCCTGTAGTCCTCCGCAAGAAAGCAGTTGCTACATTGAAAGTCAGCACGGTCCACATTGTCCCAGGAACAAAGCAAAGTAAACACAGCTTCTGCAATGCTGGAAACGCTCAATAGCGGCCTCCATTTGAGACCGTCAAGCCAGCTAGGCTAGCTGGGCTTTCGCGTCTCTCCCCCTATATGGAATATGGCAGGATTCGCTCACAGCAATATAGCCCAACAGAGCCGCAGGATTCAAAATAAAATAAATGTATATAAAAACACTGTCAGCTTTTAAACCTAGGTCTTTAGTTCAGGATTCGGCGTTCAACAACAACAAACATATGTCACACTCTGATGACATAGGGATTGACGCTGTTCCTTGGATGGTACAGGTGCCAGCACGCACCCCTGACTCACACCAGTGCATACTATGAAGGGCACGACTCCTGCCTTGCTATGGCCATCCAAGCCATCATCCCATCATGGAACTTGCAAAGGATGTTGACAAATTTGGCTGTGCAGACACATTTGAGTAGAATGCCCCATAGTAGTTCCCTGCTCACAGTTTCTAAGGCCTTGGAGAGGTTGACAAAGGCCATGAAAAGATCTTGGTGTTGTTCAAGGCACTACTCCTGGAGTTTCTGTGCCGTGAGTATCAATAGATACAATACTGTGGGAGGGTGGTGTCTAGATTGTTTTAGGGAGGTATAGTGTGTTGGTACATTTGTGGGTGTCTCTGTGTGTGCAAGTGTATGTGTGTGTCTGTGTGTGTGTGCATGCGTGTGCGTGTGTGCTTGTGTGTCTGTGTGTGTGTGTAGTTAGGTAACACAGACAGATTTGTAGAGTTAGGTAACAGATATATCCTAGTTGTTATTGGGGACATTGGAAGCACAGACATGAAGAAAGAGATTTAATTTAATTTAATTTGAACATTCAGGGGGAACTAAGATAATATTAATGAGCTTTTTCTCTTCACATTTATAACTCAGTTCTTCTCCTGCAGCACTTCTGATTTTTCCTCTGTTTCCCTTTTTTCTCCCTCTATTTTTGTCATTCTCTCTGTCACTTTTTTATCTCACCCCTTACACCATACTCCCTCTCCTCCAAATCAAATCAAATCAAATGGTATTTGTCACATGCGCCGAATACAACAGGTGTAGACCTTACCGTGAAATGCTTACTTACAAGCCCTTAACCAACAGTGTAGTTCAAGAAATAGAGTTAAGAACATATTCACCAAATAAAATCAAGTAAAAAGTAACACAGTAAAATTACATTACAATAACGAGGCCACTGTATTTACAGGTACCGAGTAAATGTGCGGGGGTACAGGTTAGTCGAGGTCATTTGTACATGTAGGTAGGGGTAGAGTGACTATGCATAGATAATAAACTGCGAGTAGCAACAGTGAAGAAAAAAAATGTCTGGGTGTATATTTGAAGCTGTTAAGGAGCCTTTTGGACCTAGACTTGGCGCTCCGGTACCACTTGCCGTGCGGTAGCAGAGAGAACAGTCTGTGACTTGGGTGACCCCCCCATCTCTCCATATTTCCCCTTCCCTCCTCCATCTCCCCCTCTCTCGCTGTATCGCTCTCCTCCTCCCCATCCCATTCTCTGGGTCTGGGGGATTAAGGGGACAGTCAGTTCAGTAGATAGCTAGCCTGACGACTCACATTGAGTTCTTCCACTGCTCTGTCGTTCCCTACATACTTCAGTCTGAGTGTGCCATTATTGAACTAGTTTGTGGTGTTGAGGGACAAGAGGGGTGTTGTAAAAAATGAAGTCATCAGTAATTGGATCGTCTCTAACCAATCAGAGGATCAAAGCCAATGACTAATTTTGTAACCAAATTTACCCACGTGTGTTTTGGTTCTTGCCCAACCGATCGGTTTCTGGACCAATCAGATGGCAATGAATGTGTTCGCATCCGGTGAAGGGTTGGCGAGGGGGCGTGGAGTAGTGTTTGGCCAGAGCATGGAGTCTCGGTAGCCAGGCAAGTAGATAGCAGGGGGTTTAGAACATTTAAAGCGTTCCAGTGAAATCAGACCCACGTTTAGCTACTGACCTGCTGATAGTTAGTGTCGCCTATATATGTGTCTATGTGTGTGTGTGTGCGTAAGTGTTTGTGTGTCTGTGTGTGCCTGTGTGTGTGTGTGTGAGTGTTTTGGTGTCTATGTTGGTGTGCGTGTGTACACGAGTGTGTGCGTGTGTGTCCGGGCGTGTTTGTGTGTCTGTGTGTGTGTGTGTGTGTTTGTGTGTGTTTGTGTGGTGGGGGTGGGGGGGGGGGGGTTAACCTGTTGGAGACTCATTACCCAAATTCAAATGTGAGATGTGTATATCCCAAAAGTACCAGATCTTACACAGAGCCTTCCATCCTTTCTCCCCTCCATGTCTCTCCCCTCTTTTCTCCCTGTATTTTTCACTTCTTTCCGGTGTTTCTGGCAGTGGGATCCTTTCTCCTCCACCTCTGCTCTTTCTCTTATCACCAGTTAAGTATAGCTCATTAGTCACTTTCTGATTAAGTTGATTCAGGTCTGATTCACTTTATATCACTGAATGAGTTTTCTCACACATACACACATGCTTGTACGCACACACAAAGACACACACAAACACACTCTCTTCAGACTGGGTGAGGACATAGACATGTGAGCACTAGGTTCAGGAGCATGTCTAATACTTTCATTGTTCATGCTGGTTTTGTGTGTGTGTCTCTCTCTCTCTGCATCTCTCTCTGATATAAACACACTGAGTCCTACTCCATTTCAGGAATAGATTGCTGCCACCAGCAATTAGTTGTCACACACTCTGTTTGGACTAGCTCAACACCAGTGCAGTACCCTGGGTCGTGGGCACACACACACATACATATGCACGCACACAGCACTGACCCTCCCGTTTCAGAGAGCTAATCAGGTGCTACACAAACAACATTTGCAGATCAGAGAGTCTTCTGTAAACACTGTTCCTCCCAACACACTCAGAATCACGAATAAGGTGTGTGTATTTTTGTGTGCACACCAGGGGAGAATGACTGCCCCCTCTCATTGAAGCCACGGAAGTTCAAGGCCGACTGCTGTACTGCAGGCATTGTTAGAAGAAAACAGTATCCCCATTATAGTGAAATGGAAAGTGGCAATCTTTGTGATCAATTTGTGTAAATATGTACTCATTCAAGGGTTTTTCTTTATTTTCACTATTTTCTACAGTGCAGAATAATAGTGAAGACATCAAAACTATGAAATAACACATATGGAATCATGTAGTAACCAAACAAGTGTTAAACTTGTGTTTTAAGCCAGCATCATACCACCCTGCATACCACTGCTGGCTTGCTTCTGAAGCTAAGCAGGGTTGGTCCTGGTCAGTCCTTGGATGTGAGACCAGATGCTGCTGGAAGTGGTGTTGGAGGGCCAGTAGGAAGCACTCTTTCCTCTGGTCTAAAAAATATCCCAATTCCCCAGAGCAGTGATTTGGGACACTACCCTGTGTAGGGTGCCGTCTTTCGGATGGGACGTTAAACGGGTGTCCTGACTCTCTGAGGTCATTAAAGATTCCATGGCACTTATCGTAGGAGTAGGGGTGTTAACCCCGGTGTCCTGGCTAAATTCCCAATCTGGCCCTCAAACCATCACGGTCACCTAATAATCACCAGTTTACAATTGGCTCATTCATCCCCCTCCTCTCCCCTGTAACTATTCCCCAGTTTGTTGCTGTAAATGAGAATGTGTTCTCAGACAACTTACCTGGTATAAAAAAATCTAAATGTATTTTAGATTCTTCAGTAGCCACCCTTTGTCTTGATGACAGCGTTGCACACACTTGGCATTCTCTCAACCAGATTCATGACGTAGTCACCTGGAATGTATTTCCACTAACAGATGTGCCTTGTTCAAAGTGAATTTGTGGAATTTCTTTCCTTCTTCATGCATTTGAGCCAATCAGTTTTATTGTGACAAGGTAGGAGTGGTATACAGAAGATTGCCCTATTTGGTAAAAGACCAAGTACATATTATGGCAAAAACAGCTCAAATAAGCAAAGAGAAATGACAGTCCATCATTACTTTAAGACATGAAGGTCAGTTAATGCGGAAAATTTCAAGAACTTTGAAGGTTTCTTCAAGTGCAGTCACAAAAACCAACAAGCGCTATGATGAAATTGGCTCTCATGAGGACTGCCACATGAAAGGAAGACCCAGAGTTACCTCTGCTGCAGAGGATAAGTTCACTAGAGTTACCAGCCTCAGAAACTGCAGCACAAATAAATGCTAAGTAAGTAACAGACATATCTCAACATCAACTGTTCAGAGGAGACTGCGTGAATCAGGCCTTCATGGTCGAATTGCTGCAAAGAAACCACTACTAAAGGACACCAATAATAAGAATATACTTTCTTGGGCCAAGAAACACAACCAATGGACATTAGACCGGTGGAAATCTGTCCTTTGGTCTGATAAATCAACATTTGAGATTTTGGTTTTTGGTTCCAACGGATGATCTCTGCATGTGTAGTTCCCACAGTGAAGCATGGAGGAGGAGGTGATGGTGTGGGGGTGCTTTGCCTTCTGCAGCGATATGCCATCCCATCTGGTTTGCGCTTAGTGGGACTATAATTTGTTTTTCCACAGGACAATGACCCAACACACCTCCAGACTGTGTAAGGGCTATTTGACCAAGAAGGAGAGTGATCGAGTGCTGCATCAGATGACCTGGCCTTCACAATCACTCGACCTTAACCCAATTGAGATGATTTGGGATAAGTTGGACCGCAGAGTGAAGGAAAAGCAGCCAACAAGCTGGTTGAGAGAATGCCCAGAGTGTGCAAAGCTGTCATCAAGGCAAAGGGTGGCTACTTTAAAGAATTTGTTTTACACTTTTTTGGTTACTACATGATTCTGTATGTGTTATTTCATAGTGTTGATGTCTTCACTATTATTTTACAACG
This sequence comes from Salvelinus namaycush, assembly GCF_016432855.1. Classification (NCBI taxonomy): domain Eukaryota; kingdom Metazoa; phylum Chordata; class Actinopteri; order Salmoniformes; family Salmonidae; genus Salvelinus; species Salvelinus namaycush. The sequence goes on along the minus strand of NC_052337.1, from coordinate 15,269,443 downwards.
TTGAAAATAGTACAAAAAAAAAGAAAAGCCTTGAATGAGTAGGTGTGTCCAAATTTTTGACTGGTACTGTATGTATGTATACATACATACATTAGTACATACATACATACATACATACATACATACATACATACATACATACATACATACATACATACATACATACATACATACATACAGTATATGCTGTACATATTTACATTAATACACCAGATGTATTGTATGTCCTTGAACCAATTATTTTTAAGTCGTACACAGAAGAAGGATAATTTAGTTGCTAATGGAAGCCTGCAGTACCCTGGTCAGCCTACAACTTCAATTATAGGTGATTTTATACCCTACAGAGACAGAAGATTCAGAGCGTCACAAAAGGGCGTCTAGTTGTAGTGCACAGCGACATTCGACGTACTCCCGTGCCACATGAAAATTGGAATGTGTTGTGTAGGCATTGAAGCTCGCTTGGTTCATTGATCTGTTCAATAGCCAAATTCGGCCTGCGGAACGCCAGTAGGGGAACCCTGTTATATGCTATGCATCAAAGTAGCTTATTTTGCATTGATAAGCAAATATAATTGTTCAGACAATGAACCAAACAGCATTGTAGCCTTATCCCCCCCCCCAAAAAAGGTGTTTTGTTTAAAAATAATTACTAGTGATTCCAGGCTATTGGTAAAAACAGCTTTGAGATATGTGATTTGTGTCTGTGAACCAAAACATGATGACATTCTATTTTTAGCTGATTTGGGAGTGAATACATTCACAGCCTATCAAAATGGGATAAGGTTGTAGGTTACACTGGCAAGTATAAGAGTATTTTTCAGGGCAAATGATTTAATTATAAATCTGAATATTTCACATGGTGATGTGGGAAGCTAATCAACTTCTTTCTTCTCAAGCTAATCAACTTCAAAATCACTTAAATTTCAAGATTGCTGTCTTGGTATAGCTTGGCATTAAATAAGCAGTCTATTTTGCATTGATAACCAAATATAATCACAGCGACTGTTCAAACAATAAATCAAACAACATTGTAGCCTTGTAGCCACTTCTAAGGTATTTTACTTAGAAGTGAAAAAGTTAATTTAGGCTATTTTGAATCTTAAAACAGAGAGCCTTGTGTTTTTTTTCCCGTGACTAAAAATGATCACATTCTATTTTTAAATTATTACATTTTTTAAATGTAACCTTTTATTTCAGCAGGGAGTCATGCTGAGACCACAGTCTCTTTTGCAGATGAGCCCTGCATGAACACATCAATAAAAATCGAATTACACCGTACATACACTATATATACAAAGTATGTCGACACCCCTTCAAATTAGTGGTTTCGGCAATTTCAGCCACTCCCATTGCTGACAGGTGTATACAATTGAGCACACAGCCATGCAATCTCCATAGACAAACATTGGTCGTAGAATGGCCTTACTGAAGTGTTCAGTCACTTTCAATGTGGCACCGTCATAGGACGCCACCGTTCCAAGATACATTTGTCAGTTCATCAAATGTCTGCCCTGCTAGAGCTGCCCCGGGTCAACTGTAAGTGCTGTTATTGTGAAGTGGAAACAACAACGGCTCAGCCGCGAAGTGGTAGACCACACAGAACGGGAGCGCCAAGTGAGGAAGCACGTAGCGCGTAAAAATAGTCTGTCCTCCAGTAGCAACACTCACTACCGGGTTCCAAACTGCCTCTGGAAGCAATATCAGCGCAATAACTGTTTGTCGGGAGCTTCATAAAATGGGTTTCCATGGCTGAGCAGCCGCACATAAGCCTAAGATCGCCATGCACAATGCCAAGCGTCGGCTGGAGTGATGTAAAGCTTGCCGCCATTGAACTCTGGAGCAGTGGAAACGCGTTCTCTGAGTGATGAACCACGTTTCACCATGTGGCAGTCTGATGGACGAATCTGGGTTTGGCGGATGCCAGGAGAACGCTACCTGCCCGAATGCATAGTGCCAACTGTAAAGTTTGGTGGAGGAGGAATAATGGTCTGGGGCTGTTTTTTATGGTTCGGGCTAAGACACTTAGTTCCAGTGAAAGGACATCTTAAATCTACAGCATACAATGACATTCTAGACTATTCTGCGCTTCCAACTTTGTGGCAACAGTTTGAGGAAGGCCCTTTTCTGTTTCAACATGACAATGCCCCTGTGCAGAAAGCGAGGTCCATACAGAAATGGTTTGTTGAGAACGGTGTGGAAGAACTTGACTGGCCTGCACAGAGCCCTGTTCTCTTCCCCATCGAACACCTTTGGGATGAATTGGAACGTAGACTGCGAGCCAGGCCTAACCACCCAACATCAGTGCCCGACTTCACTAATACTCTTGTGGCTGAATGGAAGCAAGTCCCCGCAGCAATGTTCCAACATCTAGTGGAAAGCCTTCCCAGAAAATTGGAGGCTATTATAGCAGCAAAGGGGCAAACCAACCCCATATTAATGCATATGATTTCGGAATGAGATATTCGATGAGCAGGTGTCCACATACTTTTGCTACTTCTGGCTTCTGGAAGGAAATGCTGTCGGAATGCTCAACCGGTGTCGCTCATTCAGCCGACAGAAACTTTCAACGAGTTCTCGCCATGAAGCAACGAGTCGGAGTCAGAGGCCGAGCCTTCTCTGGTCTCTCCTCCACCCGTTATGGGTTCTGAGCTGCCAAAGCCTCTGACAAATTGAAAACCCTAGTCATTGGCGACTCCATTACCGCAGTATTAGACTTAAAAAGAATCATCCAGAGATCATACACTGTTTAGCAGGGGGCAGGGCTACCAAGGTAAAGGCTCATCTGAAGATGGTGCTGGCTAAGGCTAAAATTGGCAAGTATAGAGAGTATAGGGATATTGTTATCCACGTCGGCACCAACTATGTTAGGATGAAACAGTCAGAGGTCATCAAGCGCAACATAGCTTCAGCATGTAAATTAGCTAGTAAGATGTGTCGGCATCGAGTAATTGTCTCTGGCCCCCTCCCAGTTAGGGGGAGTGATGAGCTCTACAGCAGAGTCTCGCAACTCAATCACTGGTTGAAAACTGTTTTCTGCCTCTCCCACCACGTGGTGGTGTTCGCCTTAGCAATCTCACTGGAATAAAGACCTCCTCCATTCCTGTCATTATTGAAAGAGATTGTGATATCTCACATCTCAAAATGGTGCTACTTAATGTTAGATCCCTCACTTCCAAGGTTATAGTCAATGAACTAATCACTGATCATAATATTAATGTAATTGGCCTGACTGAAACATGTCTTAAGCCTGATGCATTTACTGTGTTAAATGAGGCCTCTCCTCCTGGTTACTCTAGTGACCATATCTCCCTTTCATTCCACAAAGGCAGAGATGTTGCTAACATTTATTATAGCAAATTTCAATTTACAAAAAAAATTACTGCGTTTTTGTCTTTTGAGCTTCTAGTCATGCAGCCTACTCAATCACCTTTTATAACTACTGTTTACAGAACTTCAGGGCCGTATACAGCGTTCTTCAATGAGTTCCCTGAATTCCTATCGGACCTTGTAGTCATGGCAGATAATATTCAAATTTTTGGTGACTTTAATATTCACATGGAAAAATCCACAGACCCACTCCAAAAGGCTTTCGGAGCCATCATCGACTTGGTGGGTTTTGTCCAACATGTCTCCGGACCTACTCACTGCTATAGTCATACTCTGGACCTAGTTTTGTCCCGTGGAATAAATATTGTGGATCTTAATCCTGGACTATCGGACCACAAATTTATTACGTTTGCAATCGCAACAAATAATCTGCTTCGGCCCCAACGAAGGATCATCAAAGCCATACTATAAATTCTCGGACAACTCGGACAACTCCCTCCACCTACTCAAGGATGTCGGAGTACAAAAATCGGTTAACCACCTAACTGAGGAACTAAATTTAACCTTGCATAATACCCTAGATGCAGTCGCACCCCTAAAAACAAAAAACATTTCTCATATATCTCTTGACACATTCATGAAAATAGTAATGGTAATGGCCACTAAACCTTCAAGCTGCCTACTGGACCCTATTCCAACTAAACTACTGAAAGAGCTGCTTCCTGTGCTTGGCCCTCCTATGTTGAACATAATAAACGGCTCTCTATCCACCGGATGTGTACCAAACTCACTAAAAGAGGCAATAATAAAGCCTCTCTTGAAAAAGCCAAACCTTGACTCAGAAAATATAAAAAACTGTTGGCCTATATCGAATCTCCCATTCCTCTCAAAGATTTTAGAAAAAGCTGTTGCGCAGCAACTCACTGCCTTCCTGAAGACAAACAATGTATAAAAAATGCTTCAGTCTGATTTAAGACCCCATCGTAGTACTGAGACTGCACTCGTGATGGTGGTAAATTACCTTTTAATGGTGTCAGACCGGGGCTCCGCATCTGTCCTTGTGCTCCTAGACCTTAGTGCGGCTTTTGACACCATCAATCACCACCTTTTGGAGAAATTGGAAACCCAAATTGGTCTACACGGACAAGTTCTGGCCTGGTTTAGATCTTATCTGTTGGAAAGATATCAGTTTGTCTTTGTGGACGGTTCTCCTCGGACAAATCAACTGTAAGTTTCGGTGTTCCTCAAGGTTCCGTTTTAGGACCACTATTGATTTCACTATATATTTTACCTCTTGGTGATGTCATTCGGAAACATAATGTTAACGTTCACTGCTATGCGGACGACACACAGCTGTACATTTCGATGAAACATGGTGAAGTCCCAAAATTGCCCTCCCTGAAAGCCTGTGTTTCAGATATAAGGAAGTGGATGGCGGCAAATGTTTTACTTTTAAACTCGGACAAAACAGAGATGCTAGTTCTAGGTCCAAAGATACAAACAGATCTTCTGTTCGATCTGACAATTAACCTTGATGGTTGTACAGTCATCTCATATAAAAATGTGAAGGACCTTGGTGTTACTCTGGACCCTGAGCTCTCTTTTGACGAACAAATCAAGATTGTTTCAAGGACAGATTTTTTCCATCTTTGTAACATTGCAAAAATCAGAAACTTTATGTCCAAAATTTAGGCAGAAAAGCTAATCCATGCTTTTGTCATTTCTAGATTAGACAACTGCAATGCTCTACTTTCCGGTTACCTGGATAAAGCACTAAATAAACTTTGGTTAGTACTAAACACGGCTGCTAGAATTCTGACTAGAACCAGAAAATTTGATCATATTACTCCAATGCTTGTCTCTACACTGGCTTCCTGTTAATGCTAGGGCTGATTTCAAGGTTTTTCTGCAAACCTACAAAGCATCACATGGGCTTGCTTCTACCTATCTCTCCGATTTGGTCCTGCCCCACGTACCTACACGTACCCTATGGTCACAAGACACAGGCCTCCTTATTGTTCCTAGAATTTCTAAACAAAAAGCTGGAGGCAGGGCTTTCTCCTACAGAGCTCCATTTTTATGGAATGGTCTGTCTATCCATGTGGGAGACGCAGACTCGGTCTCAACCTTTAAGTCTTCATTGAAGACTCATCTCTTCAGTAGGACCTATGATTGAGTGTAGTCTGGCCCAGGGGTGTGAAGGGGAACGGAAAGGCACTGTAGCGACGAACCGCCCTTGCTGTCTCTGCCTGGCCAGTTCCCCTCTCTCCACTGGGATTCTCTGCCTCTAACCCTATTATGGGGCTGAGTCACTGGCTTACTGGTGCTCTTCCATCCTGTCCCTAGGAGGGATGCATCCCTTGAGTCCCTTGAGTCACTGACATGATCTTCCTATCCGGGTTTGGCGCCCCCCTCGGATTCGTGCCGTGGGGGAAATCTTCGCGGGCTATAATCAGCCTTGTCTCATGGTAGTAAGTGGTTGGTGGTTTAAAGATATCCCTCTACTGGTGTGGGGGCTGTGCTTTGGAAAAGTGTGTGGGGTTATATCCTGCCTGGTTGGCCCTCTCCGGGGGTATCGTCGGACGGGGCCACTGTGTCTCCCAACCCCTCCTGTCTCAGCCTCCAGTATTAATGCTACAACAGTTTATGTGTTGTGGGGCTAGGGTCGGTCTGTTATATCTGGAGTATTTCTCCTGTCTTATCCAGTGTCCTGTGTGAATTTAAGTATGCGCCTTCTAATTCTCTCTCTCTCCCTCCCCTCTCGGAGGACCTGAGCCCTGGGACTAACTGGTTATGCCTCAGGACTACCTGGCCTGATGACTCCCTGCTGTCCCCAGTCCACCTGGTCTTGCTGCTGCTCCAGTTTCAACTGTTCTCCCTGCGGCAATGGAACCCTGAACTGTTCACTGGAAGTGCTACCTTGTCCCAAATCTGCTGTTTTCAACTCTCTCTCTCTCTCTCTCTCTACCGCACCTGCTGTCTCTAACTCTGAATGCTCGGCCATGAAAAGCCAACTGACATTTACTCCTGAGGTGCTGACCTGTTGCAGCCTCTACAACCACTGTGACTATTATTATTATTTGAACCTGCTGTCATCTATGAACGTTTGAACATCTTGGCCATGTACTGTTATAATCTCAACCCGGCACAGCCAAAAGAGGACTGGTCACCCCTCAGAGCCTGGTTCCTCTCTAGGTTTCTTCCTAGGTTCTGGAATTTCTAGGGAGTTTTTCCTAGCCACCGTCTTTCCACATCTGCATTGCTTGCTGTTTGGGGTTTTAAGCTGAGTTTCTGTATAGCACTTTTTGACATCGGCTGACGTAAAAAGGGCTTTATATTACATTTGATTGATGGATTGACATATCTATATACAGTTAAAGTCGGAGGTTTACATACACTTAGGTTGGAGTCATTAAAACTCTTTTTTTAACAAACTATAGTTTTGGCAACTCGGTTAGGACATCTACTTTGTGCATGACACAAGTAATTTTTACAGACAGATTATTTCACTTATAAGTCACTGTATCACCATTCCAGTGTATCAGAAGTTTACATACACTAAGTTGACTGTCCCTTTAAACAGCTCGTAAAATTCCAGAAAATTATGTCATGCTTTAGAAGCTTCTGATAGGCTAAGTGACATCATTTGAGTCAATTGGAGGTGTACCTGTGGATGTATTTGAACTCAGCACCTCTTTGCTTGACATCATGGGAAAATCAAAAGAAATAAGCCAAGACCTCAGAAAACCATTTGTAGACCTCCACAAGTCTGGTTCATCCTGGGGAGCAATTTCCAAACACCTGAAGGTACCACTTTCATCTGTACAAACAATAGTACGCAAGTATAAACACCATGGGACCAAGCAGCTGTCATACCGCTCATGAAGGAGAGGCATTCTGTCTCCTCGAGATGAACGTCCTTTGGTGTGAAAAGTGCAAATCTATCCCAGAACCACAGCAAAGGACCTTGTGAAGATGCTGGAGGAAACAGGTACAAAAGTATTTATATCCACAGTAAAACGAGTCCTATATTGACATAACCTGAAAGGCCGCTCAGCAATGAAGAAGCCACTGCACCAAAACCAAAATGGTTTTCAACTGCACATGGGGACAAAAATTGTACTTTTTTGGAGAAATGTCCTCTGGTCTGAAACAAAAATAGAACTGTTTGGCCATAACGACCATCGTTATGTTTGGAGGTAAAAGGGGGAGGCATGCAAGCCGAAGAACACCATCCCAACCGAGAAGCACGGGGTTGGCAGCATCATGTTGTGGGGTGCTTTGCTGCAGGAGGGACTGGTGCATTTCACAAAATAGATGGCATCATGAGATAGGAAAATTATGTGGATATATTGAAGCAACTTCTCAAGACATCAGTCAGGAAGTTAAAGCTTGGTTGCAAATGGGTCTTCCTAATGGACAACAACCCCATGCATACTTCCAAAGTTGTGGCAAAATGGCCTAAGTACAACAAAGTCAAGGTAATGGAATGAGCCATCACAAAGCCCTGACCTCAACCCTATAGAACATGTCTGGGCAGAACTGAAAAGGCGTGTGCAAGGAGGTCCACAGGTCCACAAACCTGACTCAGTTACACCAGCTCTGTCAGGAGGAGTGGGCCAAAATTCACCCAACTTATTGTGGGGAGCTTGTGGAAGGCTACCCGAAATGTTTGACCCAAGTTAAGCAATTTAAAGACAATGCTATCAAATACTAATTGAGTGTATGTAAACTTCTGACCCACTGGGAATGTGATGAAAGAAATAAAAGCTGAAATGAATCATTCTCTCTAATATTATTCTGACATTTCACATTCTTAAAAGAAAGTGGTGATCCTAACTGACCTAAAACAGGGAATTTTTACTCTGATTAAATGTCAGGAATTGTGAAAAACTGCAAGCTTTACACCACTCCAGCTGACACTTGCTGCCCCTAGATGTTTCCACTTCACAATAACAGCACGTACAGTTGACCGGTGAAGACACTTGCCAGTTGGTCAGCGCATGTTCGGAGTACACATCCTGGTAATCCGTCTGGCCCTGCGGCCTTGTGAATATTGACCTGTTTGAAAGTCTTACTCACATCAGCTGCGGAAAGCGTGATCACATAGTCGTCTGGAACAGCTGATGCTCTCATTCATGTTTTAGTGTTACTTGCCTCGAAGCAAGCATAGAGGTTATTTAGCTCGCCTGGTAGGATCGTGTCACTGGGCAGCTCTCAGCTGTGCTTCCCTTTGTAGTCTGTAATAGTTTGCAAGCCCTGCCACATCCGACGAGCTTCAGAGCCGGTGTCGCAGAATTCGATCTTAGTCCTTATATGATGTTTTGCCTGTTTGATGATACGCCGCAGGGCAAAGGGGATTTGTTATTAGCTTCCGGGTTAGAGTCCCGCTTCTTGAAAGCGGCAGCTCTACCCTTAAGCACATTGTGAATGTTGCCTGTAATCCATGGCTTCTGGTTGGGGTATGTACGTACAGTCACTGTGGGGACGACGTTCTCGATGCACTTATTGATAAAGCCAGTGACTGATGTGGTGTATTCCTCAATGCCATTGGAAGAATCCCGGAACATATTCCAGTCTGTGCTAGCAAAACAGTCCTTTAGTTTAGCATCTGCTTCATCTGACCACTTTTTTATAGACCAAGTCACTGGTGCTCTTGCTTTAATTTGTGCTTGTAAGCAGGAATCAGGAGGATAAACTTATGGTCAGATTTGCCAAATGGAGGGCGAGGGAGAGCTTTGTACATCTGCATTGCTTGGAGTAAAGGTGGTCTAGAATTATTGGTTCTCTGGTTGCACATTTAACATGCATTTAAAATCCACTAATTTAAAGAGGGTTTCCACATACTTTTATATATGTAATGTATCTCAGGGCACTGACAGAGCCCCAAGCAAAGGTCAGAGACATCATAGCTCCATCCCAGGACACACAGACACACACACACAGACACACACACACACACACAAGACTGGGGGCTTGGTGTACTGATCTAGATTGTAGTTAAAGACATTCTCCGAAAGTTTGGCAACTACTAAGTATTTTTTTAAATCTCCCACTTTTTGTTGGATGTGTCAATATGTAGTTCATACATGCATAACCTCTATAACCTCTGACTTTGGGGGGTGGTGGGGGGGGGGGTATACTAAACTAACTAACGTATGGAATTGTTTTAACCTGTTAACCTCTTATGGCTCAAAAATCAGCAGTGAGTATCAGCAGTGGAAAGAGGTGGCCATTTCAAACGGCCTCGTACTCAATTCTTGCTTGTACAATATGCATATTATTATTACCTTTGGATAGAAAACACCTTCTAGTTTCTAAAACAGGTTTAATTATTTCTCTAAGTGAAACATAACTCTTTTTACAGCCCATTTTCTGTAAAAAGTGACATTTCCAAGAAGCTATGTCTCTCTTCAAGATACTCTCTATAAAAGGCCTTGGCACTTAGGACTGTACAAACACGTCACACATCTTCCCCTGGTTGTCATGCGGAAGTGAGAGAAAAAATGACTTGATTATCTCTGTCAGGGACTGAAAAGAACATCTTTGAGTGATAAGTGCGCACTTAATTTTTTTTTCTGGGCGCGAAGTAGGAACTGGACTGCGCTCCTGGAAAACACTCGTTATAGGTGAATATGACCTCCAGCTTCGATTTTCTTTGATACATGTCACAATATCATCCTAAAGTATGTTTTTTCAATATACTTTAATTATATTATTGAAATTTATTCTGGACTTTAGACGTGATGCGACGCAAGAATTTTGTCAAGACGGAGAGGTTAGCACGGCATGGCCAGTGTGTCATGCTAATTCAACAGGGACATCGTTCGTTCTAGGTCCAAATGAACACGGTTCTGAACAAAGGACCCTTTGGAGAACATTCTGATGGAAAATCAACAAAGATAAGGACCCAATTTGGGATGCTTTTTCATATATCTGTCGAACTGTGCTATCGCTAGCGTTTGACTAGAATCAATGCTGCTGTGTGTTAGCTATTGTAGTAAGCTAATATAACGATATATTGTGTTTTCGCTGTAAAACACTTCAGAAATCGGAAATATTGTCTGTATTCACAAGATCTTTCTCTTTCATTAGCTATCCACCATATATTTTTCTGAAATCTTTTCTGATGTGAAATTAGTAGTTGACGTTGGTGTCTGTTTTCTCTGGCTACTGCCGTGCGATTTCTGACTGTAGCTATGATGGTGGCTAAGATGGTAGCAGTAATGTAAAACTGATTTATAGCTAAAATATTCAACTTTTTCGAACAAAACATAGATTTATTGTGTAACATGTTATAGGACTGTCATCTGAGGGAGTTTTTTCTAGGTTATTTAGGTTAGTTCTAGGTTAGTTAGGTTGGCTTTGCATGCTAGCTGCATGCTAGCTGCATGCTACCGGTGCTGTGAAAAATATCTGTCTCTCTTTTTGTATTTGGTGGTGAGCTAACATGAATATATGTGGTGTTTTCGCTGTAAAACATTTAAAGAATCTGAAATATTGTCTGTATTCACAAGATCTTTGTCTTTCATTAGCTATCCACCATATATTTCTCTGAAATGTTTTCTGATGTGTAATTAGTAGTTGATGTTGGTGTCTGTATTTTCTCTGGCTACTCCCGTGCGATTTCTGACTGTAGCTTTGATGGTAGCAGTAATGTAAAACTGATTTATAGCTAAAATATGCAATTTTTTTGAACAAAACATAGATTTATTGTGTAACATGTTATAGGACTGTCATCTGATGTAGTTTTTTCTAGGTTATTTAGGTTGGTTTTAGGTTAGTTAGGTTGGCTTGTGCATGCTACTTCATCCTACTTGTGCTGTGAAAAATGTCTGTCCTCTTTTTTATTTGGTGGTGAGCTAACATAAATATATGTGGTGTTTTCTCTGTAAAACATTTAAAAAATCGGACATGTTGGCTGGATTGACAAGATGTTTATCTTTCAAATGCTGTATTGGACTTGTTAATGTGTGAAAGTTAAATATTTAAAAAAAATAGATTTTGAATTTCGCGCCCTGCACTTGAGCTGGATGTTGTCAGAGGTGTACCGATATCGGGCTTGCAGCCCTAACAGGTTAAGGCTAGGGGGTGCTGTTGTCACTATTTATGGAAATCGTGTAATTTTTGAAACGGCTTCCTACAAACTTCTTGATCGTACAATATGCATATTATTATTATTATTGGATAGAAAACAGTCTATAGTTTCTATAGCCGTTGAAATTTTGTCTCTAAGTGGAACAGAACTCATTCTACAGCAATTTCCCTGACATGGAGTCAGATTTCACACATTTTGGCCCCTGTTCTGGAGTCAGTTTTAAGGCCACTGTTATTCCTATTAGTATACGGACACTGCTTACGTCTTCCCCTGGATGCCTTTACGTGATGACGCTTTGAATGGTATCGATTGCCCAATCACAGCCACTATAAATGAAAAAATCCTGTAGGTAGGACCTCTTTTCTAGGTGCGTCATGCGCGCGGAGGATACCGACCTACTGTTTTTCCAAGCATTAGTGTAGCCTGTTATATTTCTCCGGTCATATTTTTACTCGTTATAGGAGTTAAAAACATCATAAGGTAGTTAACTTCTTGCGACTACAGGGGGTGCTGTTCCGAATTAGCATTTTGTCGTCTCCAAATTAAACTGCCTAGTACTCAATTCTTGCTCGTACAATATGCATATTATTAATTCTATTGGATAGAAAACACTTTCTAGTTTCATACAAAGTTGGAATGATGTCTGTGGGTGACCCAGAACTCTTTCTACAGCGAAATCCATGACAGACAGTGAAAGGTCTGAGAGCGAAGCTCTGGTTTCAGATCAGTTTTTAAGGTCTCTGTCTATCCTATGGAACGACACGAACTGCACCCGCCTTCCCCTGGATGTCAGTAACCAATGAGAAGTGGAATGGGCCTTCTCCGTAGCTCTCAGAGGTTATAAAAGACCAAGGAGTGAGAGTAGCCCCCCTTTCGACGCTCGCCCTTACGCAGGAAGGGACCTCCGGATGCCATTTTCACAGGCTCGGTTATCAACTTGAAATGTATCCGTCTGTAATTTAATTCGATATAGGACTTAGAAACATCATAAGGTAGTTAATTTAAACCGTTTTATAGCAATTTATATCCGTTTAGTGCGATTTTGATGCATTTCTATGTGAAGCACCGGGCACATTTCGGGGTCCCGGTCGAACGTTAGCGGGCATTTAGACGGACAAAGGACATCTTTCGACCAAAAGAAGATTAAACCCAAGAAAGAATACATTGCCCAAGAATCTGATGGAAGAACAGCTCAAAGTAAGCAATATTTAATATGATAAATCGTTGTTCTGTCGAAATATTTTAAACGCATATTTCGCCATTTTGTTTGGTATAGCTTCACTTGGCGAACCCTGTATTGAAAAGTAAGGATAATTTTAAAAATGTAAGTCAGCGGTTGCATTAAGAACTAATTTGTCTTTCGATTCCTGTCAACTCTGTATTTTTTAGTCAAGTATATGATTAGCTTTCGATTAAACTAGATCACTCTGAAAGCTGACGTCCCTCATTTTGATGCTTGAGTTGTGACTATTTCCATTGTATAACCACGGTTTTGTATGGCTAAATATGCACCTTTTCGAACAAACTGTATATGTATGTTGTAAAATGATGTTACAGGAGTGTCATCGGAAGAATTCTGAGAAGGTTAGTGAAAAAATTAATATATTTTGGCGATGATAACGTTATAGCTCCCTTTGCCTTGAATTCATGCTCTACTAACGTTTGCACATGTGGTATGCTAACTTATCGATTTATTGTGTTTTCGCTGAAAAACGCTTAGAAAATCTGAAATATGGTCTGAAATCACAAGAACTGTGTCTTTCCATTGCTATGCTTTGTCTATTTTTATGAAATGTTTTATGATGAGTAAATTGGTCATACACGTTGCTCTATCTAGTAATTCTAGTCGATTTGTGATGGTCGGTGCAATTGTAAACTGTGATTTCTACCTGAAATATGCACTTTTTTCTAACAACACCTATCCTATACCATAAATATGTTATCAGACTGTCATCTGATGAGTTTTTTTCTTGGTTTGTTGCTATCAATATCTTAGTTTAGCCGAATTGGTGATAGCTAGTGGTGGAGAGAGAAAATGGTGGACAAAGAAAGATGGTGTATTTTGCTAACGTGGTTAGCTAATAGATTTACATATTGTGTCTTCCCTGTAAAACATTTTAAAAAACAGAAATGATGGGTTTATTCACAAGATCTGTATCTTTCATCTGGTGTCTTGGACTTGTGATTTAATGATATTTAGATGCTACTATTTACTTGTGAAGCTATGCTAGCGATGCTAATCAGTGTGGGGGGGGTGGGGGGTGATCCCGGATACGGGGTTGATACTCGTGAAAGGTTAATTTAAAGCGTTTTATAGCAATTTATATCCGTTTAGTGCGATTTTGGGACATTTATTTCTGAGCCACTGTGAATCTCTGGGCACCGTTCCAGTTCATGCCGAACGCAATGTGCATTTCTGCATGGCAAGAGGACAGCTTTCGACCAAAAGACGATTAGACCCAAGAAAGGATTCTTTGCCCAAGATTCTGATGGAAGAACAGCTCAAAGTAGGAACAATTTATTATGATAAATCGTGTTTCTGTCGAAAAATGTTAGTGGCTTAGGACGCCATCTTTTTTGACGTAGCTTCGCTTGGCGCAAACTGTATTGAAAAGTAAGGATAATTTAAAAAATGTAATTCCGCGATTGTATTAAGAATTAAATTGTCTATCAATCGCTGTCCACCCTATATTTTTTAGTCACGTTTATGAGTATTTATGTATACGACTAGATCACTGTCTAATATGGCACACGGCATTTTCTGACCAGCTCGGCTACTTTTCTCATTGTATAACCACGATTTTGGTGGCTAAATATCCACATTTTCGAACAAACTGTATATGTATGTTGTAATATGATGTTACAGGAGTGTCATCTGAAGAATTCTGAGAAGGTTAGTGAAAAAATTAATATCTTTTGGCGATGTTGACGTTATCGCGCTCTTTGGCTAGAATCAATGCTGGGGTAACGTTTGCATATGTGGTATGCTAATATAACGATTTATTGTGTTTTCGCTGTAAGACACTTAGAAAATCTGAAATATTGTCTGTATTCACAGGATCTGTGTCTTTCGATTAGTGTATGCTGTGTATTTTTACGAAATGTTTTATGATTAGTAATTAGGTAAGACACGTTGCTCTATCTATTTATTCTAGTCGATTTGTGACGGTGGGTGCAATTGTAAACTATGATATCTACCTGAAATATTCACATTTTTCTAACAAAACCTATCCTATACCATAAATATGTTATCAGACTGTCATCTGAGGAGGTTTTTTCTTGGTTAGTGGCTATCAATATCTTAGTTTAGCCGAATTGGTGATAGCTAGTGGTGTTGGTGGACAAAGAAAAAATGGTCTCTTTTGCTAAGGTGTTTACCTAATAGATTTACATATTGTGTCTTCCCTGTAAAACATTTTAAAAATCGGACATGTTGGCTGGATTCACACGATCTGTATCTTTCATTAGCTGTATTGGACTTGTTAATGTGTGAAAGTTAAATATTTAAAAAAAATATTTTTTTTGAATTTCGCGCCCTGGCTTTTCAGTGGGGGGGGGGGGGGGGGGGCCGCTAGCGGCACCCCAGTCCTAGACAGGTTTAAGATGGTCATACCATGGATCATTTAGCTATTTGATTTTTAATTGTATTATTTGATAAAATATTGAGTTTGGCCTTTACTACTCAAAATCAAATCAATACATTGAATAACACATTCATGAAACAGAGACATCATAAAACAGATACATCATATTTTAAGTGTCTGTCCTATATGTAGGAGATATAAGAAAGCTCAGGAAATATTTTTGTTTTTTGGACACATATTCAACCCCTTTATTTTGTTGGCACAGAATTACAGTACCTCCATACTTCCATCCATTTTTTTGTATGGTATCGGGTTACCTTCAGATGTGGGGCTTATGGGTGTAACGAGCGCGCTGAGAGTCGGGAAGCAAGTACAGGGAGTGAGGGTTTAATAAATAAACGGTACATAAAACATGAAGGCTACACAAAATGCTTGACCAAAGTTAAACAATTGAAAGGCGATGCTACCAAATACTAATTGAGTGTATGTAAACTTCTGACCCACTGGGAATGTGATGAAAGAAATAAAAGCTGAAATGAATCCTTCTCTCTACTATTATTCTGACATTTCACATTCTTAAAATAAAGTGGTAATCCTAAATGATCTAAGATAGGGAATTTTTACTTGGGTTAAATGTCAGGAATTGTGATGAACTGAGTTTAAATGTATTTGGCTAAGGTGTATGTAAACTTCCGACTTCAATTGTATATGACATAGTATGCAATTTTCGGGGACCGCTTTTGGCTCATGAAAGCTACTTCAGAACTACTGGCTAAAAAGTATACACTAAGTACCAAAGAATCTCTTTAATAGTGTTCCTCAAGAGCGGACTGTTCTGACTTGACACACACACGCTCACACACACACATACACCCACATACATGCTGGGTCACCTGCAGGGTCAGACGCAGAGCAACACCCCTGTACGTTTCTTGCTCAAGGGCACAACAGACACCAGTAAACTTCCAGCTGCTGCTTCACATTGCAGACTGATCTGTTCCTGGCTGACCCAGGATTTAAACCACTAACTCTCACTCAGTCACCAGTCTCTAGTCACCCTCCCTAACCTAAACCTAAGTGGTGTCCCAATTTAGGATAAGTGTCTAGATTGTGTAACTTTATAGATTATTATAAGTGTCTAGGTAATTATGAATTCTGTGTAAATATGACAGTGAATTACTGGATGAATTGAGCTGTTGTCATGGAAACTATTGGTAGAAGTGCAGGGGGGAATGGTACTGACAGGTTCCTAATGGGCCTCTCTCCTTCTCTCTTTCTCTCTCTCCCTCTCTCAAGCACGCACACATGGAGAGCCATACACTTCTGTCTATACTGCAGTAATGGGCATGTAAGCGCAGGTAATTTCCCCTACTGGAGGTCTTTGTACTTTTTCCTCCCTCCCTCTTTCTCTCTCTCTCGCTCTTTCATTATTGTCGTCAGCTCTTTCAGTCATTCACTCTTGCCCTTCTGTTGAAAGCCAAGCGGCCTCAGCCTGTTCTTTACAGACGTGTGTTATTATGTCATAATGCAGCAGTCAGACCAGAAATCCGAAATGGATCCTTGTGACTGCCTTACCACTTAGAAGTTGACAGTTAAGGTAAGGGTTAAGGTTAGAGTTAGGTAAGCGTTATGGTTATGGTTAATGTTAGGATAAGGCTAGGTGTTCATTTTAGGGTTTAAGGTAGGGACGTCCCAAGGACGCCGGATAGCACTGAACAACAGAACAATTTTCTCTCCTTAGCTCCCTCTCTGTGCGTGTATGCATGTGTTTTGGTTATGTGCGTGTGTATATAATGCCTGTGTATTTTGTGCACACATGTCCCAAAGAGTAACGGGAAGAGGGAATAACAGTAACTGCAGGTCTCTATTAAAGAAACAAAACAGTGAACTGATCTGCCCTGAGAGAACACTATCATTCTCACAATAAGAAACTACATAATATATTAGGCCAAAGCAGAACTATTTCCCAAAGCATTAATCATTGAAAATCACGTATTTCCAGCATTCCTATAACAACACACACACACACACATGCACACACACAAACATATACACACACAGACATACACACGCACAAGTACATACATTAATCATTTAGAAGTAACGTATTTTCCAACAGTCCTGCTCCTAGCTAGCACCTCTCCCCTGTGTCTGCTTTGGCAGCCTGTCAATATGCCCTAACCCAATTCAACAATACTGGAGTTAATAACACACACAGTTACACACCACAAAGCTACAGAAAAACAACACACACACACTAGCACACACAGCCTAATAGAATAACTAACCTTTTTCCTTTCAATTATGATTATGAGCTAATGAGGCTAACAAGGAAGTCTGGGTTGAACTCATACAGCATGTGAGTGTGTGTGCGCGTGTGTGTGTGCGTGCGCACATGTGTGCGATGAAAAGCCCTGTGCTCTTTCTTTCGCTTTGTTCTTAGAGAAAGAAATTACTTTCTAAAAATATAATGTATTCACTTCACGCTGAGCAGGACCTCAAAGAGAGTATTTAAACTTTAAATTGTAACTCAGGGCAGACAACTGGGGTGACTTTCTCATATATCTCAATAGCACGCACGCACACATACACACACACACACACACACACACACACACAGAGAGAGAGAGAGTGCCAATGCTGCCCTATTACTTTGTTTCCAGGGAGACGAGAGTCCTAGTCTCCATCTTTCTGCCATTGACCCTGCATGCCTGTGCATTTACATTCTACAACCCTCAAAGACTCAAAGCACGCAAATACACACCTACCTCTACAAAAACAATTGTCAAATATTAGATAGCATTTTATTCAGAGGACGCTTCAGGAGGGTGGTCACGTGTGCTAGCAAGGCAGATGCTAGCAAGGCAGAGGTCCTGGTTTCAAGCCTCGTGTGAGCCGAATCAGGAGGAATTGATACTCGCTAAGCAAGCAGCGTGACGTACTTTACACACACTGTGACCGGTAGATGGCTTTAGAAGGCTTTAGTGGAGATTGTTTGTTTGTGTTTTTGTTTCTGGAGGAATTACTTTCCATCTATAAACTTTCAGGAATTTCAGAGTGACTCTGTCTACGTCTGATCTGACCCTGTCTACAGCCTGTCTAAACCAGAGCCACATGCAGTTGGACACAACACTGGGACGTTCAAATCTACATATTTTGTGTAGGATGCCAGCTCTGTTTATAATGGAATTCCTTTCAGCCATAATCAGTATGTTGTTCCTTGCTGAAATCAAATCAAATTTATTTATATAGCCCTTCGTACATCAGCTAATATCTCGAAGTGCTGTACAGAAACCCAGCCTAAAACCCCAAACAGCAAGCAATGCAGGTGTAGAAGCACGGTGGCTAGGAAAAAACTCCATAGAAAGGCCAAAACCTAGGAAGAAACCTAGAGAGGAACCAGGCTATGAGGGGTGGCCAGTCCTCTTCTGGCTGTGCCGGGTGGAGATTATAACAGAACATGGCCAAGATGTTCAAATGTTCATAAATGACCAGCATGGTCAAATAATAATAATCACAGTAGTTATCGAGGGTGTAGCAAGTCAGCACCTCAAGAGTAAATGTCAGTTGGCTTTTCATAGCCGATCATTAAGAGTATCTCTACCGCTCCTGCGGTCTCTAGAGAGTTGAAAACAGCAGGTCTGGGACAGGTAGCATGTCCGGTGGACAGGTCAGGGTTCCATAGCCGCAGGCAGAACAGTTGAAACTGGAACAGCAGCAAGGCCAGGTGGACTGGGGACAGCAAGGAGTCATCATGCCCGGTAGTCTTGACGCATGGTCCTAGGGCTCATGTCCTCCGAGAGAGAGAAAGAAAGAGAGAAGGAGAGAATTAGAGAGAGCATACTTAAATTCACACAGGACACCGGATAAGACAGGAGAAGCACTCCAGATATAACAAACTGACCCTAGCCCCCCGACACATAAACTACTGCAGCATAAATACTGGAGGCTGAGACAGGAGGGGTCAGGAGACACTGTGGCCCCATCCGATGATACCCCCGGACAGAGCCAAACAGGAAGGATATAACCCCACCCACTTTGCCAAAGCACAGCCCCCACACCACTAGAGGGATATCTTCAACCACCAACTTACAATCCTGAGACAAGGCCGAGTATAGCCCACAAAGATTTCCGCCACGCACAAACCAAGGCAGGAAGATCACGTCAGTGACTCAACCCACTCAAGTGACGCACCCCTCCTAGGGACGGCATGAAAGAGCACCAGTAAGCTTTCCATTCACCTTCACACTCCTGGGCCAGACTACACTCAATCATATGACCTACTGAGGAGATGAGTCTTCACTAAAGACTTAATGGTTGAGACCGAGTCTGCGTCTCTCACATGGGTAGGCAAACCATTCCATAAAAATTGAGATCTATAGGAGAAAGCCCTGCCTCCAGCTGTTTGCTTAGAAATTCTAGGGACAATTAGGAGGCCTGTGTCTTGTGACCGTAGCGTACGTGTATGTACGGCAGGACCAACTCGGAAAGATAGGTAGGAGCAAGCCCATGTAACGCTTTGTAGGTTAACAGGAAAACCTTGAAATCAGCCCTTGTCTTAACAGGAAGCCAGTGTAGGGAAGCTAGCACTGGAGTAATATGATACAATTTTGGGGTTCTAGTCAGGATTCTAGCAGCCGTATTTAGCACTAACTGAAGTTTATTTAGTGCTTTATCCGGGTAGCCGGAAAGTAGAGCATTGCAGTAGTCTAACCTAGAAGTAACAAAAGCATGGATTCATTTTCCTGCATCATTTTTGGACAGAAAATTTCTGATTTTTGCAATGTTACGTAGATGGAAAAAAGCTGTCCTTGAAACAGTCTTGATATGTTCGTCAAAAGAGAGATCAGGGTCCAGAGTAACGCCGAGGTCCTTCACAGTTTTATTTGAGACGACTTTACAACCATCAAGATTAATTGTCAGATTCAACAGAAGATCTCTTTGTTTCTTGGGACCTAGAACAAGCATCTCTGTTTTGTCCGTGTTTAAAAGTAGAAAGTTTTCAGCCATCCACTTCCTTATGTCTGAAACACAGGCTTCTAGCGAGGGCAATTTTGGGGCTTCACCATGTTTCATTGAAAACACTGAACACAACGCTAATCTGACTGTCTATGACTGGTCTGACTGAACCCTACACTGACTCTGTCTATGACTGGTCTGACTGAACCTTACACTGACTCTGTCTATGACTGGTCTGAGTGGTGGAACTGTGCCTCATTCTATATCTAGATGACTCATGCCATTGTGATGGAAAATTGTATCATGTGAAGAGACAGCCTTGAAAATGTTCATCTTGTCTTTCGTGTCACAAATAATCCTTAGTTCCTGCCTGTGCTTGGTAAAGATATGAATGGGGGCGACATGCCCCTCTCCTTAGGACCATCTGGCAGAACGCACAGAATATGTTCTATAAGTTAAGATAGGAGACAGTGCCAGACACATGCCGGAACCAACCCTATGTAACTTGTCTGTGTAAGCAGTACATAAGAGATCTAACAGGACTGCCCCGAGAGAGCTCCTGACAGATGTGTACTCCAGTTAGCTGTTAATAAACAATAATTCATTTAAGATTGACTTCAGATGTCCCTGTTGGTAATTTCCATGATGTGTAGAATTTCCACCACAATTTGGCGTCACAAACTGGATGATTGATTCTGCCTGCGGAGCTTTCAAGTGGGGGTCTGCGAGAAAAACCGGTGGCACATTGTAATGGCTTTCGTCGGTAGAAGGAGAGGAGGACCAAAGCGCAGCGTGCTGCGTATCCATAATTTATTTGAATACTTCTCAATATGAACAAAAACAATAAACAGACGAAAACCCAACGAAGCTACAGTCCCGAACTAGAGAACACAAAAACAGATGAACGCAAGAACAGGAACAATCACCCACAAACCAACAGTGAAAACAGGCTACCTTAATATGGTTCCCAATCAGAGACAATGTAAAACACCTGCCTCTGATTGAGAACCATATCAGGCCAATAAGACAAACCTATAAAAGAAACACATAACATAGACTACACCCACCCAGCTCACGTCCTGACCAACTAAACAAAGACTAAACAAAGGAAATAAGGTCAGGAACGTGACACACATTTTATGAAGCGTGAGGGAAATTCCTTTCTGACTCAAAGACGACGAGGACCCGCCCACACCAGACCCTTACCGTGAGCTGCCAATGAGGAGACACATCATCCGCAAACAATTGAGGGACACGGCAACTGAATTTCAGTAATCCAATTTAAATGAATCTGTATAAAAAAATGTATAATAAAACCAATAAAATTGAACAATAAAAAGGTACACAGTCTTATGAGAAGGCTATTTACTAGTCTTACGTGAGAAGACTAGAGTGAGGGCGTAATGGTACCATGGAAAGCCCCGCTGACAGCTGTCTAGGCATTTATAAGAGAAGTGTCTATGTGGTCTGCAACCACTAGTAATAGCACAAGGTGTTTTTGAGCATAGGGTGTTATTGTATATGTATAGGAAGTAGCGGCAAAAGAACCGTTGAAAATACATATAGTGGATAGGAAGTAACGACAAAAGAATCGTTGACGATGCAAATGGAGAAATAAGGGAGATTACTGAGTGTGTTTGGGAATAGTACTAAGTGAATGTGGATGTGAAAGTTGTGTGAGTGTGGAAAAGACGTGTTAAGCTGATTGAAATTTGGATATAAGCTGATTGAAATTTGGATAACAAGATTGAAATTTGGATAGTGTGAGGATTAAAATTTTGAAATTAACCTTATTGAAACTTAGATAATAGCATATCATTACTATTAAGCATTGAGTGAATGAGAGCTGTCAGGGGACTATCTCTGGTGTGTCTGTATGATCTATAACATTATCTATGGTTCTGTCCACCACTGCCTGTTGGATCTACAGGTAGGGGATAACATGTCTAAGGGTCTCATTCGAGTGTAACATTTCTCAGAGGATAACAAGTCTGAATAGTAATGAGGATAACATGTGTCATTAGAGGATAACATGTCTCATTAGTAATGAGGATAACATGTCTCAGAGGATAATATGTCTCATTACAGATAACGAGGACAACATGTCTCATCAGTGGCGTTTGATGCTATAGCGTTATTATGTATGTGGTGATATGAAAGGAGAAAGTACTATTCCCGAATTTGCTGTTACTAGAGAACACTAGTGTAAATATTTAAACCCCTGCATGAATAGAACACAAGTGTAAAGGAGGTATAATGGGTTACTAGAGATAAAGTAACATATGAAGAGCATAACGGGCTACTAGAGATTTGATGAAGTAACAATAAAAAATGTAAAAATGATATACAACTTGCACACCCACACGTAGACGTACGTAAGTGGGGTTGAAAAGTATTAAGAGAAATGAATAGTATAATGGGTTACTAGATTTGATAAAGTAACAATGTATGAATGTATAATGGGTTAATAGAGTTTAACTTGCTAGGTAGAGAGTTATTATGGACAGAGCATGCCATCTACAGGGGACTGTTAGACAGGCTGCTTATCATTACGCACACCTGTCACCATCGTTATGTGCATCAGCGCTTCATCTGACTCACCTGGACTCCATCACATTATTAATTACCTCCCCTATATCTGTCAGTTTATTTCCCGAGTCATTATTCGTGTCGTTATGTATCCCTGTGTCCTGTACTAAAACTGATATTTCTTATTCGTTTTGGAAGTTACAAGCCTGAAACCTTGAACATAGACGACTGTTACGCACGCCTCTAAAAAGAGGGAACGCAACTCCCTGCTGCAACTCAACTCTCCGTGAAGCGAAAGAGGTATGGACCGTAGGTGCGAGAAAGGACGACAAAGGCAGAATTTACCGTTTACTAGGATTTATTTCCTTAAACGGTAATATGGGGAAAAGGGGCTGGACGGAACCAAAGCAAAGAAAGTAAATATCAAAGCTCCCCCTCTCCTATCTAACCTGCCTACCCACTACTTACCTAACTTAGCACCACCTGGTGCCCTAACCAAAATACAGGGGGTGTTCTGCCCAGGTCTTACCTAGTGTGCCTAGACATTGAATATACTACGGGTATATGTATGCCCTCGGGCCTCTTGCCTAAGCACTCCCTAAGTGCCTTCCCCTTCCCCCCTGGGAACAAATGAAACAGAATAATTATTAACAATTTCACAAACACTTTACAACAAAACTGAGTAAACTAACTCAGGCCACTAAAGAAGCTTTGACAAAGCAACAAACACAGAACTCTTTCTAATGATTTCTCCAAAACATTCAATCTCCCTCTAACCTCCAATCATTTCTCTCCTCTCTCTCTAATCTCTCTCCTAAATATTCAATCTCCCTCTAATCTCTCTCCTGATCTCATCTCTTTTCTTCTGAACAGAACACTGGCTTTTATATCTTCAGGTGGCAATGGTGATTAGAGTCAGCTGCTTCTTGACGAGGGGGCGGGGTCAGCTCCAATCATCAATTAGCCTGGGGTCGACCAATCATCTGGTTGGGGAGTACTTCAGGAAGCCATCTCCTGAAACACACACTCAAATACCAACTAAAACACAGAAACTGGGGAACGTAACACGCCCACCACAAAAATTGCAAACATACAGTTTGTAATAACAAAACCCAACGCTTCCCCAGTTAGTAAACCCGTGATAGAGCGTCAGCAACCACATTCGCTGAGCCCTTCACATAGGCTATCTGTACATTATATCTTTGTACAATCAGAGCCCACCGCATAAGGCGGCGGTTCTGATTGTACATTTGCTTCAAGAACACTAAAGGATTATGGTCCGTGAAGACCATTACAGGCAAGGCACTGGATCCCACATATACTTCAAAGAACTGTAAGGCTAGCAATAAAGCTAGCGTCTCTTGTTCAATTGTGGAGTACCTTGACTGACACGAGTTGAACTTACGGGAGAAGAAACTGACGGGCCGATCCACTCCGTCTTCATCTTCCTGTAAGAGAACCGCACCCACCCCCACTATACTAGCGTCAACCTCCAACTTAAAAGGTTTGTCAAAGTTGGGGGCGGCAAGAACTGGGGCACTACAAAGTAGCGCTTTAGCGGACTCAAAAGCATGGTTACAGTCCTTGGACCACCTAAATGGTACCTTGGGACTAAGCAGAGATGAAAGGGGAGCTACTACCGTCGAGAAATTCTTACAGAATGTACGATAGTACCCTACCATCCCTAGGAATCTGTGCAACTGGCGTCGAGTCGTGGGAGCAGGAAAAGCAACAATTGCCTCCACCTTGCCAGATACTGGGCGCACTTGACCTTGTCCCACTTGTTTCCCTAAGTAAGTCACCGTAGCCTTCCCAAATTCACACTTGGCCAAATTGAGGGTTAAAGAAGCATTCTCTAACCGCTGAAACACACTTTTCAAAGTGGAGAGATGATCAGACCAAGTAGACGAATGTATCACCACATCATCAAGGTATGCAGTACAATTTGGCACATCTGCAAACACAATGTTAACTAGACGCTGAAATGTAGCAGGTGCATTACACATGCCAAAGGGCATCACAGTGTATTGTACAAAGTTATCAGGCGTAACAAAAGCCGATATGTCAGAAGCTCGAGAGGTCAGAGGCACCTGCCAATAACCTTTTAACCTCTAACGCCTCCCTAACCCGGATCCGGGATCCCCCCCAACACAAAAGCTGACTAGCATAGCCTAGCCTAAAGTTACAGGGATATCATAAAATAAAATGTTCATGAAATCACAAGTCCAAGACACCAAATGAAAGATACAGATCTTGTGATTCAAGCCATCATCTCTGATTTGTAAAATGTTTTACAGGGAAGACACAATATGTAAATCTATTAGCTAACCACTGTTAGCAAAAGACAACAATTTTCTTACTCCACCATTTTCTTACTGCATCAGTAGCTATCACCAATTCGGCCAAATAAAGATATTGATAGCCACTAACCAAGAAAAAACCTCATCAGATGACAGTCTGATAACATATTTATTGTATAGGATAGGTTTTGTTAGAAAAATGTGCATATTTCAGGTATAAATCATAGTTTACAATTGCACCCACCATCACAACTCGACTAGAAAAAATACACAGAGCAACGTGTATTACCTAATTACTAATCATAAAACATTTCTTAAAAATACACAGCGTACACTAATTGAAAGACACAGATCCTGTGAATCCAGACAATATTTCAGATTTTCTAAGTGTCTTACAGCGAAAACACAATAAATCGTTATATTACCATAGCACATGTGCAAACATTACCCCAGCATTGATTCACGGCAAAGAGAGCGATAACGTTATCATCGCCAAAATATATTCATTTTTTCACTAACCTTCTCAGAATTCTTCAGATGACACTCCTGTAACATCATATTACAACATACATATAGAGTTTGTTCGAAAATGTGCATATTTAGCCACCAAAATCATGGTTAGACAATGAGAAAAGTAGGCAAGCTGGTCAGAAAATGTCGGGCGCCATATTAGACAGTGATCTAGTCTTATACATAAATACTCATAAACTTGACTAAAAAATACAGGGTGGACAGCGATTGATAGACAATTTAATTCTTAATGCAATCGCTGAATTACATTTTTTAAATTATCCTTACTTTTCAATACAGGTTGCGCCAAGCGAAGCTACACCAAACAAAATGGCGGCATAAGCGTTTAACATTTTGACAGAAACACGATTTATCATCATAAATTGTTCTTACTATGAGCTGTTCTTCCATCAGAATCTTGGGCAATGAATCCTTTCTCCGGTCTAATCGTTTTTTGGTCGAAAGATGTCCTCTTGTCCCGTCGAAATGGCCAATTACGTTCACCATGCACTCGAAAAGTGCCCAGCTCCTCAAAGTTCATCACACAGAAATGCCATAAAATCGCCCTAAACGGATATAAATTGCTATAAAACGGTTCAAATTAACTACCTTATGATGTTTTTAACACCTATAACGAGTAAAAACATGACCGGAGAAATATTACTGGCTAAACAACAGCTTGGAAAGAGGCAAGTCCGATGTCCATCGTGCGTCAGGCGCAGGCAGGAAAAGAAAGCTACTTCCGGTCTTTGGTGTTTTATAGAGGCCCTGATTGCGCAATCGACTCCATTCAAAGCGTCACCACGTACTGACATCCAGAGGAAGACGTAGGCAGTGTTTGTTTCTCCATAGCATTTACAGGGACTTTACAACCGACCTGGGAACAGGGGCCAAGATTTCTGAAATCTCACTCCCTGTCATGAAAAGTGCTGTAGAAGGAGTTCTGTTTCACTCAGAGACAAAATTCCAACGGCTATAGAAACTAGAGAGTGTTTTCTATCCAATAATAATAATAATATGCATATTGTACGAGCAAGAATTGAGTAGGAAGCCGTTTAATCTGAAGACCGATTTATGCTAAGTCGAAACAGCACCCCCTATATTCGCAAGAAGTTAACAAATCTAACTTACTAACGTAAGCAGCAGAGCCAATTCTATCAATGCAGTCATCTAATCGAGGTAGAGGAAAAGAATCAGACTTTGTAACTGCATTTACACGACGATAGTCCATGCATAAGCGGGACGTACCGTCAGGCTTAGGAACAAGAATACATGGGGAACTCCAGGAGCTGTTACTGGGTTTTGCCAT
Organism: Salvelinus namaycush; assembly: GCF_016432855.1. Lineage (NCBI taxonomy): Eukaryota > Metazoa > Chordata > Actinopteri > Salmoniformes > Salmonidae > Salvelinus > Salvelinus namaycush. The sequence goes on along the minus strand of NC_052337.1, from coordinate 15,242,827 downwards.
GTCATTCTGTAATAAATAAGCTACCTCACTTTTCATTACCTCCCTTTTCTTTGCATTAACCCGGTACGGATGCTGACGTATAGGAGCAGCGTTGCCCACATCCACGTCATGTTCCAAGATGGACGTGCGACTCGGAACGTCCTGAAACACACTGAGAAAACTGTTTATCAATAGGATAAGGTCCTTAGTTTGATCGTTATCCAAATGTTCCATTTGAGAGGGTAACTTCTTCAGCATCTCTGAATTACATAGGCGTTCACACTGCTGTAACGTATGGCGTAACTCCAACCCATCCTCCTTATCATCCTCTAGGTCCCAGCCAGGCTTCAGCACCACCGCAGCCACACTGGAGACGGCGGGCTGGACCGGCTTACTTGAGGAGCTGTCTGGAGAGTCACGTACATAATATGCTTTTAGCATGTTAACATGACACACACGGGAAGAACGCCTTCGATCTGGGGTCTTTATCACATAGTTGGTGTCACTGAGTTTCTTTTCCACCAGATATGGTCCAGAAAAACGTGCTGACAGAGATGAGCCAGGAATTGGCAACAAAACTAAAACTTGATCCCCTGGTGCAAAAGAACGGCCAACAGCCTTTTTGTCATAATGCACCTTCATGCGTTTTTGCGAAGAGGAAAGAGACTTTTGGGCCAACGCACATGCGGCGTGCAGTCTCTCCCGCATCTTACTGACATAATCCAACACATTTTTAGGGGCGCTGCTGGGTGTAGGAGATAAGATATGCTCCTTCAAAACTTTCAGCGGACCCCGTGGGGTGTGTCCAAACACAAGGTCAGCAGGGCTGAACCCTAAGGACTCTTGTATGGTTTCCCTTATAGCAAATAGGACAAAGGGCACCCCCTCATCCCAATCTGTACTGGTATCCATACAATACTTGCGTAGCATTGCCTTCAGCGTCTGATGCCAGCGTTCGAGAGCCCCTTGACTCTCTGGATGATACGGACTTGAGACCTGATGGGAAATACACAGCGTCTTTAACACATTTGAAAACATTTTGGACATAAAGTTGGATCCCTGATCAGTTTGGATTACTTTAGGGAGTCCAAACGTAGAGAAGAACTTCACCAGTGCCTTCACCACAGTCTTAGCCGTTATAGTACGGAGAGGAATAGCCTCTGGGTATCGAGTAGCACTGCACATTATTGTTAGTAGGAACTGGTTACCTGACCTGGTTTTCGGCAATGGACCTACACAATCAACTATCACTCTTTCAAACGGTTCCCCCACCACAGGAATCGGGCAGAGCGGTGCTCGAGGAACTGTTTGATTCGCTTTCCCAGTGAGTTGACATACGTGACATGTTTTACAAAATTGGACCACATCAGACTTCAAACCTGGCCAAAAAAAATGACGAAGGACCCGGTTATAAGTCTTTGTGATCCCCAAATGTCCAGACCACGCCTGGTCATGGGCGAGTGACAGCACCTGCTGTCGGAACGGTGTAGGAACAACCACTTGACACACTTCACTCCAGTCATTAACAGTGTCATGAGCTGCCCATTTCCGCATCAAAACTCCTGCTTCCATAAAGTAGGCGGTCTCCTTAGTTTTAGCTTCCTCAATGGAAATTACCGAAGCGAAACACTTACGAAGACTGGTGTCTCCTTTTTGACATTCAATCACCTTCTCAGGGGTGACAGACAAAAGAATGTCATGTAATTGGGGCGCGATTTCGCAGTCCCCTTCCTTAGTTTTTACAGGAGTAAAAACTGTCGGACTTGCAGAAGGAATACTCGGTGCATTGTCTTCTACTTCAACATTCTCAAAAATGGAACTAGCCAAATCCACCACATCTCCAAGCTTGCGAGTTTGTGCCCTCGTTAACACACATGCAGGAAAAACATGGGGAAATGCTTGAACCAATTTCTCATCTGTAGTTCTGATTTCTGGGTTGTCTACTACCTCTAACACAGGAGTAACGTTACCACCAGCAATATCATTCCCTAGTAGCAATGTGACTCCTTTTACTGGCAGTGTAGACACTACACCAACACGGAAACGTCCTGATACCAAGTCTGACACTAAGTGGACCCAGTGTAATGGTACAGGTACTGTTTTTGTCTCTATCCCCTGTAATATGACATGCGAGCCACAATATGTTTCAGGAGACCAGGGTAAAGCATCAGTAATGATTACTGACTGCGCCGCCCCGGTGTCTCGTAAGATTTTAATTGGCTTTTGATCAGCTTGTTCTCCAGTTAAGGAAACACAACCGGTAGAGATAAACGGAGCATAAACAGGATCCGGTTTCTCAAATGCTGAATCAATACCTCGGACCAACGGACGAGCCAAAGACTTGACTAAACCCAAACTTTTTCTTTTTGGGGACGGTGACTGGGACTGTTTCGGTTTATTTTTCAAAACTGGGCAGTCCGCAATCACGTGACCCTTTTGGTGACAGTAAAAACATTCACGGATTTCATGAAAAGGCTTGTCAGAGGAAAAGCGACCTGAATGAGGCACTGATGACGTAATCAGTCTACCTTCAAAACGAGGCGCACCAAAGACAGTCTTGTGTGTCAAAGCGTACTCATCTGCCAACACTGCTGCCTGGGCCAATGTCACCACTTTCTGTTCATTTAAATGAACTACAATTCTATCAGGGAGGTTGCTTTTAAAATCCTCCAACAGCATCAACTCCCGAATATCAGCAAAGGTGTTAGCTTTGCTGGCTGAACACCATCGATTAAACAGAGACTCTTTGTCCCTAGCAAACTCAACAAAAGTACGGTGAGAGGGTTTCTTGTGGTTCCTGAAGCGCTGGCTATAAGCTTCAGGCACCAACTCATAAGCCCGCAACACGGTAGTTTTAACTGTTTCGTAGTGTAAACTGTCTTCTAGGGAGAGAGCAGCTACTACTTCCTGGGCTTTCCCAGACAATTTACATTGTAACAGGAGCGGCCAAACCTCGAGTGGCCAATGTAGCGCAGCGGCCACACGCTCAAACGCAGAGAAATAGGAATCAACTTCCGACTCTCGGAATGGAGGGACTAAAGCTATATTTTTACTTACATCAAAGTGGGCTTGATGATGAGCAGCTTTTGGAGTCGTACCGGAGCCAGCTTCTAGCTCCAGTTGTCGGATCCTCACCTCCTTGTCGGCTTCTATTTTCCTAATTTCAAGATCAAAATGCATCCGTCTCTCCTTATCTTTTTGCTCCATTTCTAACCGGGCCAGCCTCACCTTCAGCCTAGCGGTCCCGTCTGAACGACCTGAAGCAGAAGATAAAGGATCGAATCGAGGCAATGCAAAGGGGGTACGAGCAACCCCTTCCTTCGCCCTGTCCTCCGACTTGGCATCGGAAGGTCTACCCGTCTCCTCTCCTTGCAATGAGAGAATTCTTTCTCTTACTAATCCCTCCCTGACTAGCACCAAAAGCTCAGCCTTCAGGACTTTCTCAGGGATAACAAATCCATAATGGTCAGCTATAGCTATAAGGTCTACTTTCCGAAACCCCAACAAACAATCAATAGAGGGCGCTTCAAAAAACTTGGAGATGGCTGAGGCAGCCATCTTGTACACAGCAATATACTGAACACACAAACTAAACAAGTCATCCAAACTCACAACCTACCATCACACCTCGATCACTAACCACAGAGAGCTCAGTGCAGCAGGGTCCGGTGGGTTTAATGGAATCCCGGATGAGCCCCCATTATGTTACGCACGCCTCTAAAAAGAGGGAACGCAACTCCCTGCTGCAACTCAACTCTCCGTGAAGCGAAAGAGGTATGGACCGTAGGTGCGAGAAAGGACGACAAAGGCAGAATTTACCGTTTACTAGGATTTATTTCCTTAAACGGTAATATGGGGAAAAGGGGCTGGACGGAACCAAAGCAAAGAAAGTAAATATCAAAGCTCCCCCTCTCCTATCTAACCTGCCTACCCACTACTTACCTAACTTAGCACCACCTGGTGCCCTAACCAAAATACAGGGGGTGTTCTGCCCAGGTCTTACCTAGTGTGCCTAGACATTGAATATACTACGGGTATATGTATGCCCTCGGGCCTCTTGCCTAAGCACTCCCTAAGTGCCTTCCCCTTCCCCCCTGGGAACAAATGAAACAGAATAATTATTAACAATTTCACAAACACTTTACAACAAAACTGAGTAAACTAACTCAGGCCACTAAAGAAGCTTTGACAAAGCAACAAACACAGAACTCTTTCTAATGATTTCTCCAAAACATTCAATCTCCCTCTAACCTCCAATCATTTCTCTCCTCTCTCTCTAATCTCTCTCCTAAATATTCAATCTCCCTCTAATCTCTCTCCTGATCTCATCTCTTTTCTTCTGAACAGAACACTGGCTTTTATATCTTCAGGTGGCAATGGTGATTAGAGTCAGCTGCTTCTTGACGAGGGGGCGGGGTCAGCTCCAATCATCAATTAGCCTGGGGTCGACCAATCATCTGGTTGGGGAGTACTTCAGGAAGCCATCTCCTGAAACACACACTCAAATACCAACTAAAACACAGAAACTGGGGAACGTAACAACGACTGACACCCTGTGGAACCCATAGCAATTGCATCCTGGGAGCTAGAATTCAGTATGCCCCTATACTTTCCATTGTAAGAGCATGGTCTCTCAAAAAGAAAATAATTCTGGTTGTTTTTTCTTTGGATTTTCTCCTACCATATCTATTGTGTTATATTCTCCTACATTATTTGAACAATTCTACAAACTTCGAAGTGTTTTCTTTCCAATGGTACCAATTATATGCATATTCTGGCTATCGGGCCTGAACAACAGGCAGTTTACTTTGGGCATGTCATTCAGGTGGAAATTGAGAAAAAAAGGGGCCTAGCCCTAAGAAGATTTAAGACAATTACTATAGAAAACTGTTAAATCCCCTTGGAATGATGAGGAATTGAAAAATTGCATGATTGAGAGGGATGAGGTAAAAGGTATGGCAATTAAGTCTGGCAGCCCAACTGATTGGAAAAAGGTACTGCACATTTAAGAAATCATTTGACTAAACTAAAGAAAAAGAAAAAGAAACTACACTATGAAAGGTTTCAAGATTTTACTGCTAACCTACGAAGCATTACATGGGCTTACGCCTACCTATCTCTCCGATTTGGTCCTGCCGTACATACCTACACGTACGCTACGGTCACAAGACACAGGCCTCCTTACTGTCCCTAGAATTTCTAAGCAAACAGCTGGAGGCAGGGCTATCTCCTATAGAGCTCCATTTTTATGGAATGGTCTGCCTATCCATGTGAGAGACGCAGACTCGGTCTCAACCATTAAGTCTTTAGTGAAGACTCATCTCCTAGGGAGACCTATGATTGAGTGTAGTCTGGCCCAGGAGTGTGAAGGTGTATGGAAAGGCTCTGGAGCAACGAACCGCCCTTGCTGTCTCTGCCTGGCCGGTTCCCCTCTCTCCACTGGGATTCTCTGCCTCTAACCCTATTACAGGGGCTGAGTCACTGGCTTACTGGTGCTCTTCCATGCTGTCCCTAGGAGGGGTGCGTCACTTGAGTGGGTTGAGTCACTGACGCGATCTTCCTGTCCGGGTTGGCGCCCCCCCCTTGGGTTGTGCCGTGGCTGAGATCTTTGTGGGCTATACACGGCCTTGTCTGAGGATGGTAAGTTGGTGGTTGAAGATATCCCTCTAGGTTCTGGCCTTTCTAGGGAGTTTTTCCTAGCCACAGTGCATTGCTTGCTGTTTAGGGTTTTAGGCTGAGTTTCTGTACAGCACTTTGTGACATCAGCTGATGTAAGAAGGGCTTTATAAATACATTTGATTGATTGAAACAAAGATAAATTATATAAAGAATGATAGTAAAAAACTTTGGGGCACCTTAAATGAAAATAGGTGAAAAAAAGCCAACTCGGCTCCTTCATTCATTGAATCAGATGGCTCATTCATCACAAAGCCCACTGATATTGCAAATTACTTTAATGACTTTTCATTGGCAAGATAAGTGAACTTCGGGATCACATGCCAGCAACAAACACTGACACTACACATCCAAGTATATCGGACCAAATTATAAAAAACAAGAATTGTACTTTTGAATTCCGTAAAGTCAGTGTGGAAGAGGGGAAACAATTATTGTTGTCTATCAACAATGACAAGCCACCGGGGTCTGGCAAACTGGATGGAAAAATACTGAGGATAATAGCAGACGATATTGTCACTCCTATTTGCCACATCTTCAATTTAAGGCTACTAGAGAGCGTGCACCCTCAGGCCTGGCGGGAAGCTAAAGTCATTCCGCTACCCAAGAATAGTAAATCCCCCTTTACTGGTTCAAATTGCAGACCAATCAGCTTGTTACCAACCCTTAGTAAACTTCAGAAAAAAATGGTGTTTGACCAGATACAATGCTATTTCACAGTAAACAAATTGACAACAGAAGTTCAGCATGCTTATAGGGAAGGACACTCAACAAGCACAGCACTTACATAAATGACTGATGATTGGCTGAAAGAAATTGATTAAAAAGTTAGTGGGGAATGTCTTGTTAGACTTCAGTGCAGCTTTTGACATTATTGATCATAGTCTGTTGCTGAAAAAACGTATGTGTTATGGCTTTACACCCCCTGCTATAATGTGGATCAAGAGTTACTTGTCTAACAGAACACAGGGTGTTCTTTAATGGAAGCCTCTCAAATATTATCCAGTTAGAATCAGGAATTCCCCAGGATAGCTGTTTAGGCCCCTTGCCTTTTTAAATTTTTACTAATGACATGTCACTGACTTTGAGTAAAGCCAGAGTGTCTATGTATGCGGATGACTCAACACTATACACGTCAGCTACTACAGCAACTGAAATGACTGCAACACTCAACAAAGAGCTGCAGTTAGTTTCAGAGTGGGTGGCAAGGAATAAATTAGCCCTAAATATTTCTAAAAATAAAGGCATTGTATTTGGAACAAACACCCACTAAACCCTAAACCTCAACTAAATATTGTAATAAATAATGTGGAAATTGGGCAAGTTGAGAAGACTAAACTGCTTGGAGTAACCCTAGATTGTAAACTGTCATGGTCAAAACATATTGATGCAGTAGTAGCTAAGATGGGGAGAAGTCTGTCTATAATAAAGCGATGCTCTGCCTTCTTAACAACACTATCAACAAGGCAGGTCCTACAGGCCCTAGTTTTGTCACACCTTGACTACTGTTCAGTTGTGTGCCACAAAAAAGGACTTAGGAAAATTGCAATTGGCTCAGAACAGGGCAGCACGGCTGGCCCTTGGATGTACACAGAGAGCTAATATTAAAAATGTGCATGTCAATCCCTCCTGGCTGAAAGTGGAGGAGAGATTGACTTCATCACTACTTATTATTATGAGATGTATTGACATGTTGAATGCACCGAGCTGTCTGTCTAATCTACTGGCACATAGCTCGGACACCCATGCATACCACACAAGACAAGCCACAAGAGGTCTCTTCACAGTCTCCAAGTCCAGAACAGACTATGGGAGGCACACAGTACTATAAAAAAACACCTTATGGAACAGCGGGGACTGTGAAGCAACACAAACATTGGCACAGACACAGACACGTGCACACACACACACACACGTGCACACACACACACACAGTCACGTTCGTCATAATGATGAGACCAAGGCGTAGCGTGAGTAGAGTTCCACATAATTTTATAAACTGAAACTCACCTAAAAAAAAAACAACCAAACAAACGTGCAGTATTGCAGTGCACAAGGCAACTATACAAAAACAAGATCCCACAACACAAATGAGGAAAATGGCTACCTAAATATGATCCCCAATCAGAGACAACGATAAACAGCTGTCTCTGATTGGGAACCATATCAGGACAACATAGACATACAAAAACCCCTAGACATACAAAACCTCTAGACATACAAAAACCCTAGACATACAAAAACTAGCGTACCCACCCTAGTCACATCCTGACCTAACCAAAATATATAGATAAAACAGAGATATCTAAGGTCAGGGCGTGACACACACACAGACACATACACACACACACGGTAACATACACACTATACATACAAATGGATTTACTACTGTAGATATGTGGTAGTGGTGGAGCAAGGGCATAAGGGCACACAGTGTGTTGTGAAATCTGTGACTGTTATTGTAATATTTTTTAAATTGTATAACTGCCTTAATTTTGCTGGAACCCGAGAAGAGTAGCTGCTGCTTTGGCAGCAGCTAATGGGGATCCATGTGTAAGGGGTGCGTAACTGGTGGCAGGGAAGTCAGACGCGGGAGAGCAGAACTAGGTAATAGCCGGAGCAGTTTAATTCCAAAACCAACGGCATCAAGAAAATAACAACTTGGGTACAAAACCCGACGTGCACCAGTCAACATGTGCACAAGCACTTACAAACAAACAATACCACACAAAGACATGGGGGGGAACAGAGGGTTAAATACACAACACGTAATGAGGGAATGAAAACCAGGTGTGTGGGAAAACAAGACAAAACAAATGGAAAATGAAAAATGGATCGGCGATGGCTAGAAGACCGGTGACGTCGACCGCCGAACACCGCCTGAACAAGGAGAGGAACCGACTTCGGCAGAAGTCGCGACACCATGACAAATACAAATACTCTTCCAAATCTTCCTCCTATCTAGCCCTCCACCCACCATACCTGTTCTTACCATTAAACACAAACCACTGGCAATAGTCCCGTCATTCAAATACCTGGGCACCATCCTCTCAGAGAACTGCAGTATTGACCCCGAAATTCAAAACAGGATCAATCAAGCCTCCGATGCCTTCAGAAAACACAGGTTTCTTCCAAAACAGGGATCTCCACCTCCACTCCAAAGTCCACGTTTATCAAGCCATCTGCATCACCACAATTCTTTACAGCTGTGAAGCCTGGGTCACCTACCATTCAGCTGCCATTCAGAGGGTGTGACCATAGATTACCCACAGTGACCCCAACCCCAGAGGTAAAATGTCATCATTACTCCTGGTCCATTCTGATTGGATATGAAGATGGTTGAGAAGCCAATCATCATACATTATTCATCCCCGGATATATTGTTAATGTATAGAGACCCAGAGAGAGATTAGACTGACAGCAGGTGTGTTTATGCCTCAGTCTAACGATTTGCCTTGCAAACATTTCAAAAAGTTTTTGGTCACGTGTTTCATGTCAAACGTTTTGCTCTACAAAGGGATTAGTTTATAATTTACTGTTGCAGAGATTTGCCCAGAGAGATAGTCATCAGCGATGACGAGATAGGATTAGATATGATATGATTACATATTCCGCCAGCAGATGTCTGTCTCCATTATTTAATAACATTATTACATTAATGTGAGCAATTTCCCTAATGTCATATAAGGCCAGAGTGAGAGAGATAGGGACGGGGCGGGGAGTGAGAGCAAGAGAGAGATGAGAGCTGATAATGACATCAGATTCTGTGGTTAGAGTACTGTGTCATATCTGTCATAATTGATAAACAGGTCATGCACAGTAAGACTGTTGGCCTGTATTGCCAAATTGTATCCTGCACTGGGCGTGATATGGTGATGCTCGGAGCCAGACCGCTCTGCTTATACCACTGCGCCACTGCAGTTCACAATGCTCTTTCAAGCCTCAATACTTATTAAGCCTTCCCTTAACCATAGCCCTAAACTGAGCCACTCAGGAATAAATGACTAAGCTGTTAACCTTTGTGTTGTTTCTGTTTTAACCCTGTAACCACATGGAATTAACCCTGTAAACATAGGGAATTAATGCATAAAAAGTAGACCATCCATAACACGCCAAATTTTGAAGGGAAACAATGAGATCTTGTTGGAAAGGACACATGCTATACCGCACACATGCTTATGAAATATACACACTAACCATATGCATACTTACACTCACTAATAAAAACAACACAAAAACAGGTAACACTTTATTTGGATAGTCCATCTGTTGATGCAGTACTGAATATCTACAGACTTTCAGTAACATTTCAACTAACTATCTGTTACGTTCCCCAGTTTCTGTGTTGTATTTGAGTGTGTGTGTTTCAGGAGATGGCTTCCTGGAAGCCTCCCCAACCAGCTGATTGGTCGACCCCAGGCTAATTGATGATTGGAGAGCTGACCCCGCCCCCTCGTCAAGAAGCAGCTGACTCTAATCACCATTGCCACCTGAAGATATAAAGCCAGTGTTCTGTTCAGGAGATGATGAGAAAGATATTTTTTTTATTTTTTTATTTTTATTTTTTTATTATTATTAATTTTTTTTTTGCTGGAGAATGAGATTGTGATATAGTGTTGGTTGTTTAACAGAAAGTGTGGTATGTAATGTGTTAGTTGTTGTTGGTAGCAGCTTTGATATGTTCTGTGTTTGTTGCTTTGTCAAAGCTTCTTTAGTGGCCTGAGTTAGTTTACTCAGTTTTGTTGTAAGGTGTTTGTGAAATTGTTAATAATTATTCTGTTTCATTTGTTCCCAGGGGGGAAGGGGAAGGCACTTAGGGAGTGCTTAGGCAAGAGGCCCGAGGGCATACATATACCCGTAGTATATTCAATGTCTAGGCACACTAGGTAAGACCTGGGCAGAACACCCCCTGTATTTTGGTTAGGGCACCAGGTGGTGCTAAGTTAGGTAAGTAGTGGGTAGGCAGGTTAGATAGGAGAGGGGGAGCTTTGATATTTACTTTCTTTGCTTTGGTTCCGTCCAGCCCCTTTTCCCCATATTACCGTTTAAGGAAATAAATCCTAGTAAACGGTCAATTCTGCCTTTGTCGTCCTTATTCGCACCTACAGTCCATACCTCTTTCGCTTCACGGAGAGTTGAGTTGCAGCAGGGAGTTGCGTTCCCTCTTTTTAGAGGCGTGCGTAACATAAACTCCCTGCTGCACTAAACCTAACCCTAGCTCTAACCCTAACCTTAACCCTTACCCTTATTCTAAACCTAACATTAACCCTAACCGTACCCATTTGTTGATACTATGACTATCTGAAGAGCATCTACAGATGGACAATCTGGACTATCCAAATAAAGTGTGACCCAAAAACAATATATAGACACAATACCATTGGCATAAGCAAATTATTGGTTGCTTCATTCTAGGTCCTTTAATTAGCCTTTATGCAGTCATTTTTGTCACATATACAGTAGGTGGTAAGTGTTATTTGATGTTATGAATAAAAAAACTTCCACATGAGAGTGTGTTTGTGTTGTCGCCTGCTCTGAATAAAATGTAACTTTTGTCACTGTCAACAAAACATTTTTGGTCAGCACAGGAGAGAATAGATGTGTGTGTGTGTGTGAGGGAGCGAAAATGGTGATGTTGTCTGCTGCCATTCTGAGAAGATAACCTTGTCAGTCAGCCCATCGGCAACATTTCATGTAAATACTGAGAAACACTGACAAATGCACTCATCCATGCATGCATGCACAGACACAGAAACACTCACACACACGCAAACAAGCACGCATGAACACACAGACAAATACACACAGTTAGTAGCAGTAGTGGGCTGATCTCAGATTTGAGGGGGAGTGTGTATCTGCTCAGGCTTTCTGCCAAACACACTGCTGCCTAAAACAACCGTAGGACAATATCCGTGGAACACACACACAAACACACTGCTGCCTAAAACAACCGTAGGACAATATCCGTGGAACACACACACAAACACACTGCTGCCTAAAACAACCATAGGACAATATCCGTGGAACACACACACAAACACACTGCTGCCTAAAACAACCGTAGGACAATATCCGTGGAACACACACACAAACACACACTTTCATAAAGACATGCATGGATACATACGCATACACACACACTTTCACAAAGACATGCGCGCACACACACACACACACACACACACACACACACACACACACACACACACACACACACACACACACACACACACACACACACACTTTCACAAAGATGTGCATGTACACACACCAGAGGAGTGGACTCGAGTCACATGACTTGGAGTCACAAATTTGATGACTTAAGAGTTGACTTGGACTTGGAGCCTCAAGACTTGGGACTCAACCTTGACTTGATCTGGACAGGTTTTGTAACATTTTGTCACTCATTTTGTTGCACAGAGTCTGTGTTGATTACTCTCAATGCAGCCAGAGACAGTATCACACTCACGTAAAAAAATTGATTGGCTAGTGAAACGCACACCCGGCCCTCTGAGTGGACTAGTAAACCGTCAATCAACAAGAGTCGGGTGAGCTAGCGCAGTGAGAATGTTTTGTGGGTTACAAGTGTGAAACTGAATGGGAAATATATGTTACATATTTTAATAGGCTACATAGGCCTATAGCCTACCATTTGTATTTTATATTTATACCATTGCTTATTTGATCTGGTGACAAACATAGGCCTACGGCTTTACACCAAATTCTTGTTTAAAAAACATCTAATCTGTGCTTCAGAAGTTAAAAGTTGTGCGCCTTGACTGTTGACCAATGACCGGTCATCAGCAAAGGCGGAAGCATATATCCATATTAGTGACCAGAAAGCGCCTGGAAAATCAGAGTATCCTACCTACAAATAGCCACGGGAAGTAGGGGTGCTGAAGGAGCTGCAGCTCCCCTTGAAAAGTTTTAATACATTGTTTTACAATGTAATAATAATTGAACATTACATTTTTTCAAAAAAGTAGTGCACTGGGCCTTTACTAGTCCTGTCTATAGCCGTCTCTAGGGCGGGCAAGTATTTTTTTTTTTTTTACCATTTTCTTTTTTCACAAAGTAGTGCACTGGGCCTTTGATAGTCCTGCATTAGCAATTTGATATAGCTGTCTGTAGCGCTAGCAATTATTTATTTCTTTTGAAAATTTAACATTTTCACAAAAGTAGTGCACTGGGTCTTTACAAGTCCTATATTAGCAGACCGATATATCCTTCAGTAGCACGGGCAAAAAAAAATCCTGAGCTAGCGAACAGATTACTGATTTGATTACAGCTATAGGATTGGGTGCAGCACAAACCTCAAATTGTAGGGAGAGAGGAGCGCCATAAATTAATATGCAACAATTATTACATAATCAAAATGTGTTGAAGACGAAACAATGAAAAAGGCTCTCTGGTAGCCTCACTAAATAGACAAAGATTAGTAGTAGTTGAACAACTCATTGCCTGTATGTATTTTTTTTACTTCACTTGAGACTTGACTTCCTCTTAGAATGCATGACTTGGACTTGAGTCGAGACTCCACGTTCCACTTGGGAGTCAACCTGAGACTTAGACCTTGTGATTTGAATAATAGTGACTTAGTACCACCTCTGACACACACACATACACACACACTTTCAAAAGGACATGCCTGTGCACACACATTTACATACACACTCTTGTGTGTACATACACATGGACATGCACATACACTAATACACACACACACTTAATTATGCACACAAAAACTGTCATGCACACTCACCAAGACTCTTCCCAGAGCTGGCCGCCCGGCCAAACTGAGCAATCAGGGGAGAAGGGCCTTGGTCAGGGAGGTGACCAAGAACCTGGTGGTCACTCTGACAAAGCTCCAGAGTTCCTCTGTGGAGATGGGAGAACCTTCCAGAAGGACAACCATCTCTGCAGCCCTCCACCAATCAGGCCTTTATGGTAGAGTGGCCAGAGTTTGCCAAAAGGCACCTAAAGGACTCTCAGACCATGACAAACAAGATTCTCTGGTCTGATGATACCAAGATTGAACATCACGTCTGGAGGAAACCTGGCACCATCCCTACAGTGAATCATGGTGGTGACAGCATCATGCTGTGGGATTGTTTTTCAACGGCAGGGACTGGAAGACTAGTCAGGATAGAGGGAAAGATGAACAGAGAAAAGTACAGAGCTGCTCCAGAATGCTCAGTACCCCTCTTGTCTCAGCCTCCAGTAATTATGCTGCAGTAGTTTATGTGTCGGGGGGCTAGCGTCAGTCTGTTATATCTGGAGTATTTCTCCTGTTTTTTCCGGTGTCCTGTGTGAATTTAAGTATGCTCTCTCTAATTCTCTCTTTCTCTCTTTCTTTATTTTTCTCTCCCGAGGACCTGAGCCCTAGGACCATGCCTCAGGACTACCTGGCATGATGACTCCTTGCGATCCCCAGTCCACCTGGCCGTGCTGCTGCTCCAGTTTCAACTGTTCTGCGGCTATGGAACCCTGACCTGTTCACCGGACGTGCTACTTGTCCCAGTCCTGCTGTTTTCAACTCTCTAGAGACAGCAGGAGCGGTAGAGATACTCTTAATGATTGGCTATGAAAAGCCAACTGACATTTACACCTGAGGTGCTGACTTGTTGCACCCTCGACAACTACTGTGATTATTATTATTTGACCATGCTGGTCATTTATGAACATTTGAACATCTTGGCCATGTTCTGCTATAATCTCCACCCGGCACAGCCAGAAGAGGACTGGCCACCCCTCATAGCCTGGTTCCTCTCTTGGTTTCTTCCTAGGTTTTGGCCTTTCTAGGGAGTTTTTCCTAGCCACCGTGCTTCTACACCTGCATTGCTTGCTGTTTGAGGTTTTAGGCTGGGTTTCTGTACAGCACTTTGATATTACATTTACATTTACATTTAAGTCATTTAGCAGACGCTCTTATCCAGAGCGACTTACAAATTGGTGCATTCACCTTATGATATCCAGTGGAACAACCACTTTACAATAGTGCATCTAAATCTTTTAAGGGGGGGGGGGGGGGGGGGGTTAGAAGGATTACTTTATCCTATCCTAGGTATTCCTTAAAGAGGTGGGGTTTCAGGTGTCTCCGGAAGGTGGTGATTGACTCCGCTGACCTGGTGTCGTGAGGGAGTTTGTTCCACCATTGGGGTGCCAGAGCAGCGAACAGTTTTGACTGGGCTGAGCGGGAACTGTACTTCCTCAGAGGTAGGGAGGCGAGCAGGCCAGAGGTGGATGAACGCAGTGCCCTTGTTTGGGTGTAGGGCCTGATCAGAGCCTGAAGGTACGGAGGTGCCGTTCCCCTCACAGCTCCGTAGGCAAGCACCATGGTCTTGTAGCGGATGCGAGCTTCAACTGGAAGCCAGTGGAGAGAGCGGAGGAGCGGGGTGACGTGAGAGAACTTGGGAAGGTTGAACACCAGACGGGCTGCGGCGTTCTGGATGAGTTGTAGGGGTTTAATGGCACAGGCAGGGAGCCCAGCCAACAGCGAGTTGCAGTAATCCAGACGGGAGATGACAAGTGCCTGGATTAGGACCTGCGCCGCTTCCTGTGTGAGGCAGGGTCGTACTCTGCGAATGTTGTAGAGCATGAACCTACAGGAACGGGCCACCGCCTTGATGTTAGTTGAGAACGACAGGGTGTTGTCCAGGATCACGCCAAGGTTCTTAGCGCTCTGGGAGGAGGACACAATGGAGTTGTCAACCGTGATGGCGAGATCATGGAACGGGCAGTCCTTCCCCGGGAGGAAGAGCAGCTCCGTCTTGCCGAGGTTCAGCTTGAGGTGGTGATCCGTCATCCACACTGATATGTCTGCCAGACATGCAGAGATGCGATTCGCCACCTGGTTATCAGAAGGGGGAAAGGAGAAGATTAATTGTGTGTCGTCTGCATAGCAATGATAGGAGAGACCATGTGAGGATATGACAGAGCCAAGTGACTTGGTGTATAGCGAGAATAGGAGAGGGCCTAGAACAGAGCCCTGGGGGACACCAGTGGTGAGAGCACGTGGTGCGGAGACAGATTCTCGCCACGCCACCTGGTAGGAGCGACCTGTCAGGTAGGACGCAATCCAAGCGTGGGCCGCGCCGGAGATGCCCAACTCGGAGAGGGTGGAGAGGGTGGAGAGGAGGATCTGATGGTTCACAGTATCAAAGGCAGCCGATAGGTCTAGAAGGATGAGAGCAGAGGAGAGAGAGTTAGCTTTAGCAGTGCGGAGCGCCTCCGTGACACAGAGAAGAGCAGTCTCAGTTGAATGACTAGTCTTGAAACCTGACTGATTTGGATCAAGAAGGTCATTCTGAGAGAGATAGCAGGAGAGCTGGCCAAGGACGGCACGTTCAAGAGTTTTGGAGAGAAAAGAAAGAAGGGATACTGGTCTGTAGTTGTTGACATCGGAGGGATCGAGTGTAGGTTTTTTCAGAAGGGGTGCAACTCTCGCTCTCTTGAAGACGGAAGGGACGTAGCCAGCGGTCAAGGATGAGTTGATGAGCGAGGTGAGGTAAGGGAGAAGGTCTCCGGAAATGGTCTGGAGAAGAGAGGAGGGGATAGGGTCAAGCGGGCAGGTTGTTGGGTGGCCGGCCGTCACAAGACGCGAGATTTCATCTGGGGAGAGAGGGGAGAAAGAGGTCAAAGCACAGGGTAGGGCAGTGTGAGCAGAACCAGCGGTGTCGTTTGACTTAGCAAACGAGGATCGGATGTCGTCGACCTTCTTTTCAAAATGGTTGACGAAGTCATCCGCAGAGAGGGGGGAGGGGGAGGGGGGGGGAGGAGGATTCAGGAGGGAGGAGAAGGTGGCAAAGAGCTTCCTAGGGTTAGAGGCAGATGCTTGGAATTTAGAGTGGTAGAAAGTGGCTTTAGCAGCAGAGACAGAAGAGGAAAATGTAGAGAGGAGGGAGTGAAAGGATGCCAGGTCCGCAGGGAGGCGAGTTCTCCTCCATTTCCGCTCGGCTGCCCGGAGCCCTGTTCTGTGAGCTCGCAATGAGTCGTCGAGCCACGGAGCAGGAGGGGAGGACCGAGCCGGCCTGGAGGATAGGGGACATAGAGAGTCAAAGGATGCAGAAAGGGAGGAGAGGAGGGTTGAGGAGGCAGAATCAGGAGATAGGTTGGAGAAGGTTTGAGCAGAGGGAAGAGATGATAGGATGGAAGAGGAGAGAGTAGCGGGGGAGAGAGAGCGAAGGTTGGGACGGCGCGATACAATCCGAGTAGGGGCAGAGTGGGAAGTGTTGGATGAGAGCGAGAGGGAAAAGGATACAAGGTAGTGGTCGGAGACTTGGAGGGGAGTTGCAATGAGATTAGTGGAAGAACAGCATCTAGTAAAGATGAGGTCAAGCGTATTGCCTGCCTTGTGAGTAGGGGGGGAAGGTGAGAGGGTGAGGTCAAAAGAGGAGAGGAGTGGGAAGAAGGAGGCAGAGAGGAATGAGTCAAAGGTAGACGTGGGGAGGTTAAAGTCACCCAGAACTGTGAGAGGTGAGCCATCCTCAGGAAAGGAACTTATCAAGGCGTCAAGCTCATTGATGAACTCTCCAAGGGAACCTGGAGGGCGATAAATGATAAGGATGTTAAGCTTGAAAGGGCTGGTAACTGTGACAGCATGGAATTCAAAGGAGGCGATAGACAGATGGGTTAGGGGAGAAAGAGAGAATGTCCACTTGGGAGAGATGAGGATCCCAGTGCCACCACCCCGCTGACCAGAAGCTCTCGGGGTGTGCGAGAACACGTGGGCAGACGAGGAGAGAGCAGTAGGAGTAGCAGTGTTATCTGAGGCAATCCATGTTTCCGTCAGTGCCAAGAAGTCGAGGGACTGGAGGGAAGCATAGGCTGGGATGAACTCTGCCTTGTTGGCCGCAGATCGGCAGTTCCAGAGGCTGCCGGAGACCTGGAACTCCACGTGGGTCGTACGCGCTGGGACCACCAGGTTAGAGTGGCAGCGGCCACGCGGTGTGAAGCGTTTGTATGGTCTGTGCAGAGAGGAGAGAACAGGGATAGACAGACACATAGTTGACAGGCTACAGAAGAGGCTACGCTAATGCAAAGGAGATTGGAATGACAAGTGGACTACACGTCTCGAATGTTCAGAAAGTTAAGCTTACGTTGCAAAAATCTTATTGACTAAAATGATTAAAATGATACAGTACTGCTGGCTGGTGAAGTAGGCTAGCTAGCAGTGGCTGCGTTGTTGACTTTGTTTGAAAGTGTTGCTGGCTAGGTAGCCTCGGTAACTGGCTAGGTAACCTCGATAACTGGCTAGATAATTACTCTAAACTGCACAATTATCTTAGATACAAAGACAGCAAAGACAACTATGTAGCTAGCTAACACTACACTAATCAAATCGTTCCGTTGTAATGTTTCGGTAGAAGTTGGCTAGCTGGCTAGCTAGCAGTGTTGACAACGTTAGAAGATTCGATAATTCGATAATAATCTAAACTACACAATTATCTTTGATACAAAGACGGCTATGTAGCTAGCTAAGAACAAAGTGCTAAGATCAAACAAATCAAACCGTTGTACTGTAATGAAATGAAATGAAATGAAATGAAATGTAATACTACCTGTGGAGCGAAGCGAAATGCGACTACTCGCTCCAACCCGGAAGTCGGAAATATATCAGCTATATCAGATATATCAGCTGATGTAAGAAGGGCTATATAAATACATTTAATTTGACCTCAGACGAGGGCGAAGGTTCACATTCCAACAGGACAAGGACCCTATGAACACAGCCAAGACAGTGCCGGAGTTGCTTTGGGAGAAATCTCTGAATGTCCATGAGTGGCCCAGCCAGAGCCCGGACTTGAACCATATCTAACATCCCTGGAGAGACCTGAAAATAGCTGTGCAGCGACGCTCCCCATCCAACCTGACAGAGCTAGAGAGGATCTGCAGAGAAGAATGGGTGAAACTTCCCAAATACAGGTGTGCCAAGCTTGTAGTGTCATACCCAAGAAGACTCAGGGCTGTAATTGCTGCCAAAGGTGCTTTAACAAAGTACTGAGTAAAGGGTCTGAATACTTATGTAAATGTGATATTTCAGTTTATTTTATTTTATACATTGCAGAAAAATGTAAAACCCTGTTTTTGCTTTGTCATTATGGGGTATTGTGTGTGGATTGATCAGAGGGGAAAAAACAGTTTAATCCATTTTAGAATAAGGCTGTAATGTAACAAAATGTGGAAAAGTCAAGGGGTCTGAATACTTTCCAAATGCACTGATACACATGCTGTATTGATCTAAGTGCTATAGCAGTCAGTATAGGCACTGGATGCATTGATAGTCCTATACAGATGTAGTATCTTAATTTGACCACCCTGTTGCTGGAGAACTTTCCTGCAATGCTGGACATTTTAAACTTGTAGTGTATTTGAGGTTTAAAAAAGCTTTTGAAGTTTGCAATTTCCACTTAGACATTTCAGACTTGATTTTCCCAAATTTATCAACCCCTACAAAAATGCCCATTAATTATAATCCACATAATAATTCCAATGTCTTGTTGCTGAAAGATTATTTTCCTGCTGTAGCAAACTGGCTCAAATTAAGATCCTATCTTTAGCATCCTCTGCTGAACAGAGAGAAAAGACCTTGAAGATTAGAACATACTGAGAAGGAGACAACTATCACTTCTGCTCTTATAATGGTACTGGCATAGAGAGAGAGAGTTGTATTACCAATGTGTAAAACAATCTCCTCTCATCTCCTCCAGAAGGTTGCTTGTTCAAATCCTGGATCGGCAGATACATTGTGTGTGATTAATCAGTAAGCTAGTTTCAGTTCCCAGGTACCATCTCCTGCCCTTGTGCCCTTAAGCTAAAACAGCCCCAGGGCATCTAACATGCCCATTTAACATCACTCCATCATTATCACTGATGTATCCTTTAACTTCAGCTCATTAATCAGACTTAATTATTCATTAGACTTAATTGTCTTTCTGCCCGCTTGGGTAATTAAATTAAAGGTCCGGCTGATTGGGACTGACCCCACTGTCTTCCACTGGGAAGTAAAGAGGGTGTAACGATATTCGTCTTCGGATGAAGAGTAGTCATCGGACCAAAGCGCAGCGTGGTAATTGTTCATGTTATTTTTATTAGAACAGAAACACTAAACAAAATAACAAAGAGAGTGAAACGAAAACGAAACAGTCCTGTAAGGTGCAGCAGCACAAAACAGAAAACAACTACCCACAAAACACAAGTGGGAACAGGCTACCTAAGTATGGTTCTCAATCAGAGACAACGATAGACAGCTGCCTCTGATTGAGAACCACACCTGGCCATACACATAGAAATAGAAAACATAGAACAAAAACATAGAATGCCCACCCCAACTCACGCCCTGACCAAACCAAAATAGAGACATAAAAAAGGAACTAAGGTCAGGGCGTGACAGAGGGAGGAGGGAGAGAGGGGTGGGGGAGAGAGAGATGATGGGGGAGAGAGGAGGAGAGGGATGAGGGACGAGGGGAGAAAGAGGGGAGAGGGAGAAAGAGATTGACAGAGGAGAGGGAGAGATAATGAGAAAGAGAAAGAGAGATGAGAGGGAGCGATAATGAGAAAGAGAACGAGAGAGGAGAGGGAGAAATAATGAGAAAGAGAAAGACAGAGGAGATGGGGAGAATGAGAAAGAGAAAGACAGATGAGAGGGAGAGATATTGAGAAAGAGAGATGAGAGGGAGAGATAATGAGAAAGAGAACGAGAGAGGAGAGGGAGAAATAATGAGAAAGAGAAAGAGAGAGGAGAGGGAGAGATAATGAGAAATAGAAAGAGAGAGGAGAGGGAGAGATAATAAGAAAGAGAAATAGAGTGATATGATATTAGTGAGGAAAGAGAGTGATGAGAAAAGAGAGTAATATTGGTAATGATTTAACTCATAAGGGGAGGGGGGGTTCTACTAAGCTAGCATATGGAATTGTTTTAAGATGGTTATATCATGGATCATTTTGCTATTTGATTTTGAATATTAGGACCCATGTAGGTATAACATTTTTTTAATATAAATTATTTGATATAATAAAGAATTTGGCCCCAGAGAAACGCATTGCATAACACATTCATAAATGGCATAACAGATAGTCAAATAATAAATAAAGGAATAAGGTTTTGAAGTGTCTGTCTTATATCTAGTATATACTAGATAACCCCCCCCTTAAACCAGCGGAATTTTGTGGGGATTTTTGTAATGTGTGTGTGTGTGTTTGTGTTTGTTTGTTTGTTTGTGTGTATTAGCCTCACTCGCTTTGATGAGTGCCCTACACCCCAGGTCATGCATGGTCTCGGTTCTCTATAAAAACCAGTGTGAGTATGTCTGTTTGTGTGTGTGTATAGGCCTGGGAGTTTTTGAGTGAGTGTGTGTTGTGTAAAACACGGTTATTCTCATATCGTTCGCGGTGACTTGCACAGCCCCGAGGGCCGAAATGTAACTTCAGTTAAAGAGAAAGAGAGGGAGAGAGAGAGAGCGAAAGAAAGAAAGAGTTTTCCCATGATCGAACACGAGCTGCTTTTCTCCCGCTGTAACGGAAAGGCTGGCGGATAAGCTGTAGGCTCTGGGAGTGAATTAGAACTCTCCGCTATATCTATTACCGGGTAACTGTCTCCCCGGGTTGAAGGGTGTACCACCATCACATACACCCCCCCGGTTTAATTGATTTAAGGACATCTGTATTAAACAGCCATCAGCTGCCTCCACGAGTTCGGAAGAACCACCTAGTTAGAAATAGCATACTGCTTGCTGTCTGACGTCCTCTCTGCCCCTCTCTCTCCATCTCTCTTTTTCTTTCTCTTTCTAGCTCACACACGCGCGCGCACCTTCCTCTATCACACACTAACACTGGAAAGTTTGATTGCGCTGGCTCGTGGTCAAGAAGACAGCGTTTTTAACGGAATCAGCCAGTCGATGTCAGAGAGACCACCCCTCTCCTGGCCCGGAACAGGGCACTCTCGAACCGTTTAACGGATACCGGGACAGCCAGCGAGCAGGTTCTTGGCTCCGCGGCGGGTCCTGTTTCGCATGGACAGCTGTTATTAGCGGGGAACTTTTTTTCCAACTCTTGATCCTTCCAGACAGGGTGTTAACGTTATC